>NC_090654.1:147018411-147130911 GCF_040937935.1 Hyperolius riggenbachi
ATTTTATTCTCCCCCTTGCTGATTCCGCTTCGAGGGACACTGTATTGCCAGATATGAAGTGTGAGGACAATTCTCACATTTCTATAAAACACTGAAAATACATTTTTACAACCAATGGTTACTCAGCATCATTTTAGACTGGAGATTAGGTTCCATACTTTTAATCCCCCTGCCCAGGATTCCAGCAGGCACACTACCAGAGGTCTATTATAAGCCTACTTTGACAGAATTACAAGGGAAGTGCAACCCTTTCACATAGGAAGTGGGTACTATTGTTCAGTGTTCCTGCATACACACTTCCTTTCAGCACATAAAGTTGATTGTGAATGTATCCCCTTATTTGGCATTGTTTGGAGTAAACATTAAAGAAAGTCAGTTGGTAGGTTACCATTTTATGTACTTTATTTAGGATAAACTCCCAATTACCCAGGAATATGAATCAAAAGGCTTCCTATCCACGTGAAAGTGGCACTCAAGCTTTGCTCCTGAACCCGAAATTTGCCAGATTCCTAGCTTGCAAACCCTACTTTATCCTGGGATGACCTCTGAGGACTGTAAGAAGCATTCAAGTACTGGTCTTTCCACTAGACTGATGTCTTTATTATCAGATGGATGATCACATTCTTCTAATATTTTGACACAATAGAGCAGTGAAGGCGAACGTTTTCAAAAGTTTTCGAGACAGTGCCCAAACTTCAACTCAAAAGTCTCTTGTTTCTCGGAAAATGCCCACACACCAATTTGAACAAAATGTTGAAATGTTAACATGCATGAACATATTTTTCTCTTGTAGAAAACCCAAGGAGGAAATAAACTGGCTGGCGATGATGTGCCTACTTGTTAATTATACAGAGCCACAATAATGCAACATGCATACAGACAGTTACAGATTGCCCAGTAAGCTCATGGTGAAGCAGAACTCCAATGCCCCAATTTTCTGTTTAATAAAGGTTAAAAATGTAGCTTTGAAGTGGTCCTGTGGACCTTTTTCCAATGCAATTTAAATGAAGAGATATGTTCCTGTCATTAGTACAAATATTTAATGTGCTGTAAATTCATCACAGATGTTATTTAAAGCTATTTTGTCTCATATTCATAAAACAGCCTTACATTTAGTCTCAGTGCCCCAGAGCTAAAACATATGAACTATTGACCTTTGTAGCCATCCTCTGCACTTATAAGCTAATTCCTTAGTGAATCAGAGTAAGTCCCATTTGGAGAGAAATGGCCACTTGCATACCTGGTTAACTCTTAAGCACGCCTAACTAACCATTGACAGACAAGCATGAAACAGAGGACGCGAGCGCTTGCTTAACGGTTACCTCACCGAGCCTCCAGCAAGCGTTCGTAGCAGACAAGACAGATACACGAAAACAGGGACAAGCGAGAGATAGGAGCCACAGCACTAGCGAAAGTGGCTAGCGCGATCCAGGTACAGAGTAGCAGAACAGAAGGATCCACAGCACTAGCGGAAAGTGGCTAGCGCGATCTAAGGAGACAGAACAGAAGGATCCACAGCGCTAGCGGAAAGTGGCTAGCGCGATCCAAGGAGACAGATCAGAAGAGATAGCTGGTAGCAACCGCTGCACCAGCTATACTCCAAAAACAGAGATCAGAACCATTTCCTGTCGACCACCTTTGGGACAGGACAATGGCAACAGAACAAACAAACAGATAAGCAATCCTAACTGCACTATGGAAACCTGCCTAGTGCAGTTTTCCAGGAATTACTCTAAGCTGATCTTCAAACAGAGAGTAAGGCTGACACTCCTCCGGGAGTGTTACATAGGACAAAATCCTTATGACCAGCCAAGCATTGTGGGAAACACATAGTACTTATAGTACATGCCTCCAATGAATGTGGCCAGGCAATTTGCATGACAACGTATGCAAATTCTTCTGCAAACACAAGCTGCAAAACTGACAGAAGCTCTTCTTTCCAGAGTCCTGCAGCATGCAAACCTAAACAATGGTCAAAAAGCTGCCTGCCTGCACAGGCAGCTGAGCAGATCATCACAGTACCCCCCCCCCCCCCTCCAGGGTCGAATTCCAGACGACCCTCAAAACTGCTATTAGCAAAAGACTCCAACCGAAGACTCATGAAGGTCGGGACAGCCCGACAAGGTCCAATTCCAGAGTCAGTCCACCCGAAACCGACCTCATCGGAAACCGAAGCCACCGAAACATGCCCTTCAGCACTACAAGTCTTAGCATAACGCCCATCAGGACTGTGAACACCAGAGAAGAAGCCATCGACACCCTCCAGACGATACCCACCACCTTCCAAGGAGCGTCCGAAAATACCAAACTTGCCACAATACCTGTTCGAAGTGTCCCTTACAACACAAAAGCCACTGTTGATCTTATCCAGGGTACCAAGCAAAATTTCTCCCGGAATCTCCCAGAACCTTTTGAAGCTCCACAGAGATCCCAAGAGGGCAGAACAATCACCAGGCTCACATGGAGAATTACCAAGAACCCCCATGGAACCAATGACCATTCCGGATTCAGAATTACGAGGACACCCATCAAGATCAAGACTTTCAGGGACCACTTCTGGGCATGCAAGCAGGCAGGCTAAATCAGAACATGTCTCCACCAAGGAAGCATCTGAGTATGCTGGTAACCGAGGCACACTTGGGCTTTCTGGGTCACAGAGCACACTGGGGTACACCAGCACAGGAGAAACCTCAGGACATGTCGGGAACTGCCAACCTCAGAGTCCGGCACGACCAGACCAAAACCAGGACTGGGCAGAAAAACATCACGAGTAGAGGTCACAGGTACTGGACTTTCAAAAGAAGACTCGATCTCAGGCTTAGAGATCTCAATGACTGTAATGGTATCTGACAGAAATTCATCATTGACTACCCATGACTGAAGCTCCACCAGAGCTGAAAAGGTAGCCAGCAAGGCAGCAATGCCCACGGAAGAGGGCAAAACCTCAGAAGGACTTGGGGGGCAGGAGACATCTCCTACAAGTTCTGCACCCTTTGGGAGGAACTCTGAGACCTCCAGAACATCAAACAAGGCCTCGCTGTACCCAGAATTCTGTGTGGCAGTCAAACTAGCTTGTAACTCCAAAACTGCAGAACAACAGGTGAGTATCGTGGCAATACCTAGACGAGCCTCTAGGGACACTGCAGGGGATTCTGAGCAAGGCCACATTGACTCATCCAAAGTACAGGGTGCAGAATCAGCACTTCTCTCAGAGCAAGAAAGGGGCTCACAAACGTCAGTGTGAAAGAAAAACATGTTTTCATTCATGGTACAGCTTAAACAACCAAAGAGAAAATCAAGCTTTTTGAGGCCTCATGATCCTTGGAAAAATGTGTATAAATGCTTTATTGGTCACAAAAATCACAGTGCGCTGAACTTTTTAAAAGCAATTAAAAACTTTTTGGGGACCCCGGGGCGCCCCCACACACCTCCTCACAGTCACACTGCCAGTCACACAGAGCAGTCGCTACAACTACGTCTCGCTGCAAAAATTAAATTAACCTCACTGCAGCCCAAGCACAGTTGATTCCGCTCATACAGAGCTGATTTCTCTGTCGCTCTACAGGATTCTATGCAACTTGAAACTTGCTGTGTTGTATCGAGGTTTGTTAAGGATATGCACTCAGGCTAAGCTTATTCCTCAATCCCAGGTAAAGTTGGGGCCCATCAAAGCATCCAGCTCCAATAGCATGTAACCATTACACGAAAGTCCTCAAACCGTTTTCCAGCTGGTGCAAACAAAATCAAGCAGGCAGACTTCTAAGCATTGTAAACGTCAGCTCTTAGCAGTCTTTGTGCTGCGCAGCAGCGAGCAGACAACGGGCACAGGTTACCTTGATAGCCCGCCGACCCGCGGGTCCCCCTCACTCCGCTCCGGCCGCAGACTCCACAGTGGTCTTCCTTATGCCTGTATGTGACGCAGCAATCCGCGTGTGCAGCACCCTGCTCCAGGCTGGCTTCATACGCGATCAAAACCGCTTCCCGCAGCCGACTAACAGCGGCATAGTGAGACAGCGGGGATCCAACGCGGACATATCGAGGAGGTAGTTGAGGCCGGCCTCCCAGGGTTCCTCCCACTTACATGTTTCGCCCAATTGGGCTTCCTCAGAGTGACGTCAGGGGGAGTGGTTGCCTGGCTCATAGGCTTTTTATATCCAGGGAATTATCACGTGATCCTTCTCCAGTGGCCATCTTTTTTACTGGAACGGAGTTTGTACTTGCCCATTTTTCAAAGCGTCTATATGTTTATGGCTCTAGTAAAGTTCTTCCATTTGTGTGCATATAATTAAGGTTCCAATTATCAGGAAGGGTAAGGAAAAACGGACGGGACGGGAGGGAGGGAGGGGGAGGGAGAGGGAGGAAGAAGGAACAGGGGAGAGCATATATCTAGATCAACAGGAAACATTAGTTCTGACAATTGTAGCGCTTAGCACAATAGCACGCTTTCTTACCATCAGTAGTTCTGCTGCTCCCTCACAACAGATAAACACTCACATGCATTACACGTCCCGTCCGTTTTTCCTTACCCTTCCTGATAATTGGAACCTTAATTATATGCACACAAATGGAAGAACTTTACTAGAGCCATAAACATATAGACGCTTTGAAAAATGGGCAAGTACAAACTCCGTTCCAGTAAAAAAGATGGCCACTGGAGAAGGATCACGTGATAATTCCCTGGATATACAAAGCCTATGAGCCAGGCAACCACTCCCCCTGACGTCACTCTGAGGAAGCCCAATTGGGCGAAACATGTAAGTGGGAGGAACCCTGGGAGGCCGGCCTCAACTACCTCCTCGATATGTCCGCGTTGGATCCCCGCTGTCTCACTATGCCGCTGTTAGTCGGCTGCGGGAAGCGGTTTTGATCGCGTATGAAGCCAGCCTGGAGCAGGGTGCTGCACACGCGGATTGCTGCGTCACATACAGGCATAAGGAAGACCACTGTGGAGTCTGCGGCCGGAGCGGAGTGAGGGGGACCCGCGGGTCGGCGGGCTATCAAGGTAACCTGTGCCCGTTGTCTGCTCGCTGCTGCGCAGCACAAAGACTGCTAAGAGCTGACGTTTACAATGCTTAGAAGTCTGC
This sequence comes from Hyperolius riggenbachi, assembly GCF_040937935.1. Lineage (NCBI taxonomy): Eukaryota > Metazoa > Chordata > Amphibia > Anura > Hyperoliidae > Hyperolius > Hyperolius riggenbachi. The sequence continues at coordinate 147,023,496 of NC_090654.1, forward strand.
CTGCTTGATTTTGTTTGCACCAGCTGGAAAACGGTTTGAGGACTTTCGTGTAATGGTTACATGCTATTGGAGCTGGATGCTTTGATGGGCCCCAACTTTACCTGGGATTGAGGAATAAGCTTAGCCTGAGTGCATATCCTTAACAAACCTCGATACAACACAGCAAGTTTCAAGTTGCATAGAATCCTGTAGAGCGACAGAGAAATCAGCTCTGTATGAGCGGAATCAACTGTGCTTGGGCTGCAGTGAGGTTAATTTAATTTTTGCAGCGAGACGTAGTTGTAGCGACTGCTCTGTGTGACTGGCAGTGTGACTGTGAGGAGGTGTGTGGGGGCGCCCCGGGGTCCCCAAAAAGTTTTTAATTGCTTTTAAAAAGTTCAGCGCACTGTGATTTTTGTGACCAATAAAGCATTTATACACATTTTTCCAAGGATCATGAGGCCTCAAAAAGCTTGATTTTCTCTTTGGTTGTTTAAGCTTGGTGCTTAAGTTTGAGGCCCATACACAGCAGTCTAGGATAGGAGCCATTGGGCCCGGAATAATATTGACTGGCTGGATCCTGTTGGGTGAGGACCATTTTTGTGCTACTACTAATTCATTCATGGTACAGGGCAGGTTCAGAGAAAGCGTCTCTGAATAAGGCAAAGAAGGTTCAGCATCAGATTCGCAAAACCGAAGCGCTGTCTCACTCTTAGATTCGGCTAACAATGTCGAATCCGAGGAACCAGAACACAAAACATGCGAATCAAAATTCACTTTAGGTTGTGAAACTGACGCTTCCATAGCGCAAACCTCCGCGATCTGCGGAGCAGACTGCAAGGCATCTAGGACCGAAACACTGGAGCAACTGTCACCAGGCAACGGGCCCTTACATGTGTGAACAGGGTGAGACAGAGACTCATCTGTAGAAGAAATGGCGACATCAACAGGATAAACTTTTTATTAGGCATATTAATTTTACTTTTGACGCTGCATAGTCGAGAACTTTTCCCCATAGCAGGGTCACAGACGGAAGATCTCAAAGATCTGTTTCTAAATGACAAAGGATCCCACCCATCCTTGAGGAAACCGGCAGACTCATGCCGATCACAATCTGCAGGAACATCCGAAAAACAGGCATCTGATCGCACAGATTCAAACTGCACACTGTCAGGAGAGAATCCTTCAGGATTCGCACAGGAATCAACCACAGCGGCACACTCATTCATTTCAGATTGCACAAAGTCAAGACTCTCATGCTTTACCCCAGAAAGGCAGGAACAATCATCCGACAACGATGTCTCTTTATTGGAATCAATTGGTTGGTGTGTGTGCAACTCATCCAAAATCGTTTGCCATACATAGATCACCAGATCCACATCACCCTCGTCACATTCATCGGAATCAATCAAAAGGTACATAGAATCGAGACAATCATTCAAGACATCCTGGCTTTTTGCGATGTAAAAATCGCAAAAAACTTTCCAATCAAAATCGAATTCCTCCAGCAAGGCCCCAATATCCCAGGAAGCAAATGGGGGTTCAAACAGGCCAGTATCCAAATAATCTCCATAGGGGTGGAGTTCAGGAACAAGAACAGATTTTTTAACTGCTTTAATATAGTGTGCGATCCTACCTATAGCAGGATCCACATAAGCTTTGGATTGGGGCAGAAAAGCCGGAGACGGAACAACATCATTACAAACATCAATAGGGAGTGTTTTATTCCGATGCTTGCGTTTTTTAGTTTTTCTCTTTTTAGCCACTTTGCATGTCTGCTGTTTAAAACCTGAAGTGGCAACAGACAAATTGAACTGATTGTCATACTGAAAAGTTTTGCATGGAAGGGAAAGATCAGCTGACTTATCAGCAGCTACACATTTAATCAGAGCAGGTGGTAAGCCAGGCAGTTTAAACCAGTGAGAGAATATCACTGCAAGCAACTGATACAGATTACCATTCCAAGAATTATTTTTTAGCACATCATATGCCCAGGTGAACAAATCGTCTTTTAAGAGCACATAGGCAAACTGAAGAGCCGACGTAGACGGATCAGTAATCTGAAAGGTGGGATCCAGACAAAACCTCACACATTCAGAAAGAAATTCCGCCTTGGTCTCTGAGTTAAGCCTTTTAAAGCTCTTAAAGACACAGGACCCAAACTCGACAAAATCGTACAAATCGGAATTTCCGTCTACACTGAGGTTTTGGGTTGGGCTGGTCATACTGTAACGATTGTGGAACTTTCTCCGTGATCAGCGCACAACGCGTGCGCTGACACGGCGGAAATCCTCCACAAGCGTATATTTGCAGGCACCCAGCAAAAGGTGCTACGCACCCGTAGAGGGAAAATTCCTGTCGGCAGATAGCGCTGGGGAGTGCAGAGGAACCAATCCTCTGTACCTCCACAAATGCCAGACAGGAATTGAACGAAGCGCAGAACGCAATCGCAAGAGAGGCGATTGTGAATGAGACGAGCAAAGGGACAGGTTGTATGTGTGTGCGCCAACCTAGTCGCCACCCCGCGATAGTGCACACAACAGCAGATATGAAACAGGAACATGATCGCGAGAGGTGCGATCGCCAGACGTGACACAAGGCAGATCAGAACAGAATACAAGGTTAGCAAAGGCACAGCAAATAATACAATGAGGAGATATGGAAAATAACAAACGCTAGCTAACCGCGAACACCGCACTCATTCGCAACAGTGCACGCGGTTATGCGCAGTCTCCACGTAATAAGCACAATAGAGACAAGCACGCCTAACTAACCGTTGACAAACAAACATGAAACAGAGGACGCGAGCGATTGCTTAACGGTTACCTCACCGAGCCTCCAGCAAGCGTTCGTAGCAGACAAGACAGATACACGAAAACAGGGACAAGCAAGAAATAGGATCCACAGCACTAGCGAAAGTGGCTAGCGCGATCCAGGTACAGAGTAGCAGAACAGAAGGATCCACAGCGCTAGCGAAAAGTGGCTAGCGCGATCCAAGGAGACAGAACAGAAGGATCCACAGCGCTATCGAAAAAGTGGCTAGCGCGATCCAAGGAGACAGATCAGAAGAGATAGCTGGTAGCAACCGCTGCACCAGCTATACTCCAAGAACAGAGATCAGAACCATTTCCTGTCGACCACCGTTGGGACAGGACAATGGCAACAGAACAAACAAACAGATAAGCAATCCTAACTGCACGAAGGAAACCTGCCTAGTGCAGTTTTCCAGGAATTACTCTAAGCTGATCTTCAGAGAGTAAGGCTGACACTCCTCCGGGAGTGTTACATAGGACAAAATCCTTATGACCAGCCAAGCATTGTGGGAAACACATAGTACTTATAGTACACGCCTCCAATGAATGTGGCCGGGCAATTTGCATGACAACGTATGCAAATTCTTCTGCAAGCACAAGCTGCAAAACTGACAGAAGCTCTTCTTTCCAGAGTCCTGCAGCATGCAAACCTAAACAATGGTCAAAAAGCTGCCTGCCTGCACAGGCAGCTGAGCAGATCACACGTACCCACTGAAATAGATCTTGTGACTCACCCGACAAAACAATCATGCCACAATCTATCTTTTGTAATATGTACACAATGTGATGTGTTGACGGGCAGTACAATAAATGATCTGAGCATTAAAGGGATACTGTAGGGGGGTCAGGGGAAAATGAGTTGAACTTACCCGGGGCTTCTAATGGTCCCCCGCAGACATCCTGTGCCCGCACAGCCACTCACCGATGCTCCGGCTCCACCTCCAGTTCACTTCTGGAATTTCAGACTTAAAAGTCAGAAAACCACTGCGCCTGCGTTGCCATGTCCTCGATCCCACTGATGTCACCAGGAGTGTACTACACAGGCGCAGACCATACTGGGCCTGCGCAGTATGCTCCTGGTGACATCAGCGGGATCAAGGACATGGCAACGCATGCGCAGTGGTTTTCAGACTTTAAAGTCTGAAATTCCAGAAGTGAACCGGAGGCGGGGCCGGAGCATCGGTGAGTGGCTGCGCGGGCACAGGATGTCTGTGGGGGACCATTAGAAGCCCCGGGTAAGTTCAACTCATTTTCCCCTGACCCCCCCCCCCCCCCCCCTACAGTAATACTTTAAACGACATTTAACATGTGACAAGTGCTGTAGACTTCACGGACAAAACGTTTAACAATCGTTCATAGCTCTGTACACACTGCTGACTGTGAATTATCTGCCAATGTGATCCATCATGATCGTTGTTTTAAATGCATGAGAATCATTGTAGAGCGTTAGTCTAAACACTGTTTGCTAAATTTTGGATATTAAAATGATCAATGTATTTTTTTTTACCCTGCTCTGCTTAAAGGAGTCATCAGGGGGGAAATGCTAATATAAGTGGTACTTACCAGGGGCTTCCTCCAGCTCCAAGCTCCCAGGACGTCCCTCGCCGCAGCTCTGCCCGCAGCCGTTCGCCGCAGGTCTGTCCCGGTCCCCGGCGATTGACGTCAGAGCGAACTCCAGTGGCGCTGTCAATCACCACCACGTGGGCTGGAGCGGACTGGGTCATCGCCGGGGACCGGGACGGACCTGCGGGCAGAGCTGCGGCGAGGGACGTCCTGGGAGCTTGGAGCTGGAGGAAGCCCCCGGTAAGTACCACTTCTATTAGCATTTTCCCCCCGATGACTCCTTTAAGGCTGGTGAAGAAGGTGCAGCATATCAATCTATGGCATGCTATTAACAACTTGCCGACCGCCCACTACCTATGGGCGGCGGCAAAGTGGCACCCCCAGGACCGCGTAACGCCTATCAGCGGCGGCTACTGGGGGACTGAATTGCCAGGGATCGCGCGCATACGCCAGCATTAGGCTCCGCCCACCCGAGACGTCAACCCGCCAGCGGGTTGTTAACCCCCCATCTGGCGCATAGCATAGTAAGCGTATAATACGCTTTGTATACAAAGCATATTATACAGGCTGCCTCCTGCCCTGTGGTCCCAGTGATCGAGGGACCACCAGGGCAGGAGGCAGTCCCCTTGGTAAACACACACACACACACACACACACACACACACACACACACACACACACACACACACACACACACACACACACACACACACACACACACACACACACACACACATACACATACACATACACACTCTGCCAACTGATCGCCCACAGCACCCTGCAGACTCCAGCCTATCTGTCAACACTGTATTTTAGATTAGGTCCTATATCTGCCCCCTGGGGGCTCCTGATCACCCCCCCCCCCGTACTGTATACATCTATCCTCCCCTGTAATCACCCACTGATCACCCATCAATCACCACCTGTCACTGCTACCCATCAGATCAGTCCCTAATCTGCCCCTTGCGGGCACCCAAGTACCCGCCCATACCCTCAGATTGCCCTCAGACCCCCCCTTATCACCTCCCCAGTGCATTATTTACATCCGTTCTCCCCTCTAATCACCCACTGATCACCCATCAATCACCCCCTGTCACCACCTGTCACTGCTACCCATCATACCCATCAGATCAGACCCTCATCTGCCCCTTGTGGGCACCCAATCACCCGCCCATATGCTCAGATCACCCTCAGACTACCCCCCTCCCCCCGATCACCTCGCCAGTGCATTGCTTGCATCTATTCTCCCCTCTATTCACGCCCTGATCACCTTTCAATTACTAAGTCACCCCCTGTCACCCTCAGACCCCTGTCCCCCCACACGCGATCACCTCCCCAGTGCATTTATTACATCCGTTCTCCCCTCTAATCACCCACTGATCACCCATCAATCACCACCTGTCACTGCTACCCATCAGACCCTGAGACACCCATCAATCACCCTCTAGCACACCTACCCATCAGATCAGGCCCTAATTTTCCCTGTGTGGTCTCCTGATCACTCGGCCAAACCCTCAGACCCCCCTTCTGATCACCTCCCCAGTGCATTGATTGCATGTATTCTCCCCTCTAATCACCCCCTGAGACACCCACCAATCACCTCCTTTCACCCACTGCGGGCACCCAAACACCCGCCGACACCCTCAGATCGACCTCAGACCCCTCCTGATCACCTCCCCAGTGCATTATTTACATCTGTTCTCCCCTCTAATCACCCACTGATCACCCATCAATCACCCCGTCACCACCTGTCACTGCTACCCATCATACCCATCAGATCAGACCCTCATCTGCCCCTTGCAGGCACCCAATTACCCACCCACACCCTCAGATCACCCTCAGACCCCCCTCCCCACCCCCTGATCACCTCCCCAGTGCATTGCTTGCATCTATTCCCCCCTCTAATCATGCCCTGAGACACCCATCAATCACCTCCTGTCGCGCCCCCCCCCCCCAGCACACCTACCCATCAGATCAGGCCCTAATTTGCCCCGTGTGGTCTCCTGATCACTCGGCCAAACCCTCAGATCCCCCTCAGACCCCCTTCCGATCACCTCCCCAGTGCATTGATTGAATCTATTCTCCCCTCTAATCAACCCCTGAGACACCCATCAATCACCTCCTGTCACCACCTGTCACCCCCTAGCACTCCTATCCTTTAGATCAGGCCCTAATCTGCCCCCTGCGGGCTTCTGATTACCCGGCCAAACCCTCACCCACCCCACCGCAGTGACAGAATTTTTTTTTTCTGATCACTGTGGTGTCTATGACCTAATTGTGGCTGAGACCAACCGTTATGCCACACAATACGCAACCGCCAATCCAAGAAGCTACCATGCCCAGCCTTTTCGGTGAAAATCACTCCAAGTTTCTGAACGTAACATTTTTTTGGGGGGCCTTCTCCTTAACATGGGTCTAGTCAAAAAGAATGTATTGCGGTCTTATTGGTCTACGCACCCAATACATCACATGCCCATGTTCTCTGCTGCCATGTCCAGGTCACGATTTGAGAACATCCTGCGCTTCCTGCACTTCAGTGCCCATACAACCTGTCATCTAAGAGGCCACCCTGCTTATGACCGGTTCCCAAAAATTTGGCCCCTCATAGACCACCTGTCATCAAAATTTGCAGATGCTTATACCCCTGAACAGTCATTTTGAGGCTTTTGGTTTCCAGACTTTGGTTTCCTCACGGTTTAGGGCCCCTAAAATGCCAGGGCAGTATAGGAACCCCACAAGTGACCCCATTTTAGAAAGAAGACACCCCAAGGTATTCAGTTAGGTGTATGGTGAGTTCATAGAAGATTGTATTTTTTGTCACAAGTTAGTGGAAAATGACACTTTGTGAAAAAAAAATAAAAATCAATTTCTGCTAACTTGTGACAAAAATAAAATCTTCTATGAACTCACCATACTCCTAACGGAATACCTTGGGGTGTCTGCTTTCTAAAATGGGGTCACTTGTGGGGTTCCTATACTGCCCTGGCATTTTAGGGGCCCTAAACCGTGAGGAGTAGTCTAGAAACCAAATGCCTCAAAATGACCTGTGAAATCCTAAAGGTACTCATAGGACGTTGGGCCCCTTAGCGCACCTAGGCTGCAAAAAAGTGTCGCATGTGGTATCACCGTACTCAGGAGTAGTATAATGTGTTTTGGGGTGTATTTTTACACATACCCATGCTGGGTGAGAGAAATATCTCTGTAAATGGACAATTGTGTGTAAAAAAAAAAAAATCAAAAAAATCTAATTTACAGAGATTTCTCCCACCCAGCGTGGTTATGTGTAAAAATACACCCCAAAACACATTATACTATTTCTCCTGAGTACGGCGATACCACATGTGTTACATCTTTTTTGCAGCCTAGGTGCGCTAAGGGGCCCAAAGTCCTATGAGCACCTTTAGGCTTTACAGGGGTGCTTACAATTTAGCACTCCCCAAAATGCCAGGACAGTAAACACACCCCACCAGTGACCCCATTTTGGAAAGTAGACACCCCATAGTATTCAAAGAAGGGGCATAGTGAGTCCGTGGCAGATTTCAAATTTTTTTTTGTCACAAGTTAGCAGAAATGGAAACTTTTTTTTTTTTGTCGTCAGTGTCATTCCGCTAACTTGTGACCAAAAATAAAATCTTCTATGAACTCACCATGCCTCTTACTTTGGGATGTCTTCTTTCCAAAATGGGGTCATTTGAGGGGTATTTATACTATCCTGGAATTCTAGCACCTCATGAAACATGACAGGTGTTCAGAAAAGTCAGTTTGTAAACGCTATAACTTTTACCCAAACCAATAAATATACACTTATTGGATTTTTTTTTTTTATCAGACATGTAGCACAATAAATTTGGACAAAAATGTATATAGAAATTTTACTTTATTTTAAAAATGTCAGCACAGAAAGTTAAAGGGACACTTAAGTCAAACAAAGAAAAATGAGTTTTACTCACCTAGGGCTTCCAATAGCACCCTGCAGCTCTCCGGTGCCCTCGCCGTCTCCCTCCGATCCTCCTGGCCCCGCTGGCAGCCACTTCCTGTTTCGGTGACAGGAGCTGACAGGCTGGGGACGCGAGTGATTCTTTGCGTTCCCAGACACATTAGCACCCTCTATGCTGCTATATGGTATATGATATATGCTATAGCAGCATAGATGGCGCTATTGTGGCCAGAAACGCGAAGAATCACTCGCGTCCCCAGCCTGTCAGCTCCTGTCAACGAAACAGGAAGTGGCTGCCGGCGGGGCCAGGAGGATCGGAGGGAGACGGCGAGGGCACCAGAGAGCTGCAGGGGGCTATTGGAAGCCCCAGGTGAGTAAAACTCATTTTTTTTGTTTGACTTAAGTGTCCCTTTAAAGAAAATCTTTTTTTGACAAAATTCATGTCTTTTTTGATGAATATAATAAAAACTAAAAGTCACAGCAGCAATCAAATAGCACCAAAAGAAAGCTGTATTAGTGACAAGAAAAGGAGGTAAAATTCATTTAGATAGTAGGTTGTATGACCGAGCAATAAACCGTTAAAGCTGCAGTGGTCTGAATGGGAAAAAAAAGTGTCTGGCCCTTAAAGCTGTTTAACACCCAGCATTACAACTTTGCTTTAAAAGATTGCTTACAGCTTAGAAACTATTATGCCAGATTTGTTTTTAAGCAGAAATTCACTGAATGGGTTAAACATGACATTTTAGTGTTGGATTTAACTAGGAATCCGCATCCGTGCTTATCTTTAGTTACAAATGTATCTTTGTTTGGAATGCAAATAGACCTCTAAAAAGCCTGCCAGAGAAGCCCTCATTGTTCTCTCAGAGAGGTGTTTGTTTATTACATTGTAAATAGATACATTTGTAACTAAACCTAAGCACGGAGGAGGATTTCTAGCTAAATGCAGCACTAAAATGTCATGTTTAATCCATTCAGTGAATTTCTGCTAAAAAAAAAATCTGGCATAATAGTTTATAAGCTGTAAGTAATCTTTTAAAGCAAAGTTGAAATGCTGGGTGTTAGACCACTTTTAAGGGGTTTTATGACTGCAGTCCTTAAGTGGTTAACAGTGACAGAAAATGTTGGTGCCCGCTAGCGGCATTGAGGGGAAATGTTCCCTCTATGCTGGTATTTCAATGGGTGTCTATAGCGAAAAGTTGTGTGTTTTTTTTTGGGGGGGGGGTTTGTGGCAGTCGACGAGGGTGTGATGGGTACGGTTAAGATTTGTGGAGGGTGGGTGTTTAAGGTTAGGCATGGATGGTTAAAGTTAGTAGTTAAGATAGGTATCAGCAGTGGGATGGTTCTTTAGCTTTAGTAAAATATTGGTGTGTTTTACCAATATTTCACTATTGTCATTCTGAATTTCACTGTAATAGTAAAATATTGGTAAATTTACTGATACTCTAGTATTGGGTTTTCTGGGTGCCCTTATTGCATGGACACCTTTTAAAAAAAAACCAACTTCCCTTTATAGCAGTCTAAAATTACAAATATAGTGAACAAAAGAATGAGGATTGGCTATTGGGTGCATAAGAAAATACAAACAGCTTTATTAAGTATCAAATCTAAAAATCACTGTCACATCATACAAATACTAAATACTCTCAAGATAAAAATATATATATAGCTCAATTCCCCCAGGCATCGCCTTAATGAGTGGAAAAACTGATTGAGGCTGCAGTCCTCAAAAAATACCAATACAGGAGTCCCCTTCAAAGAGGTAAAGATCCAAATGTCCATGGAACAGGGGCCATGCAGATGGATCAAGAATCCCCAATCGTTGATATACTGACAGATTGAGTTCCAAAAACAAAATGGACCAAAATTTCAACCTGCAGGGTGGTATATGGTCATGGGTTTTATAATGAGCCAAATAATGTAATTGCAGCAGTTTCCAAACATGAACTAAGAATGCGCAGTAGGAGAGATTGCATCAGACCAGTGCATGGCTTCAAACTTGTCAAGCGTAGATATGAATAGCAGCAATGAGCAGGTAGCAAGCCAGGTTACAGTTCACATAATGGCTACAGTGCAATGCTGAGGTGTCCCCCAATCGCAGGGACAATGAAGACAGGACAAAGCTTGATAAGTAGCATAGCGTCTGGAGAGTAGATGGCATAAGCAGAAAAGCGCAACAGTTCAAGCAAAAGCAACGATGCTGGTGATGGCAGCAACAGGCCCTTTAGGCATCTGTGAAGAGACATCCAATAGTTACCATCCTGTGAAAAGAGTCCATGTCATCCATGGGGGGTACAGGGGCTCCAAGGTTGATGCCAAGGCGATGCCAGGGAGAGCTAAAAGCTGTCAGGTATGCCTGACATGTTTCGCCGCCTCTCGCGGCCTTTTCAAAGGCTGACAGCAGGTATATGTAAGATAAACGCCGTAATGGCGTATTTGAGCAAATCCCGCGCGTCCAAGTTCCGCCCAGCCACGCCTCCGTGATCGCCCGCATCCAGCTGCGTGCATCCAGTGCGCAAGCGGACAGACGTCAAGTCACGCACCCCGACAAGCAAGGGACGTGTAGACGTGCGTCCGTTGAGGCGCACGTGCGTCCCACCAAGTCCTCCAGGAAGCGCCGAGCGCCCCATCACAGGACAGTGGAGGCGAGACAACGCCCGGAGGCAGGACAGAGGCGGGGAAGGGGGCGGAACATGTAGGACAGCGCGGACAAGTACAAAGTTTCTCTTAAATACCAGAACTATGGCATGTGCTAAACACAAAGCCTGACATGCCACGTATATAATATTAACCATAAGCACAAATATACTCCCATAGCAGGGATAAATACAAAACTGGAGGCACTAAAGATATGGCATAGGATCAAGAAGGATCAAAGCCCATATCGTGCAACCATATTAAACATCAAAAAGAGGAGAGGGGAGCTGCATAAAGTGATGCCAAGGTGAAAGGGCAGTTCACAAGGGAAACCGTTTCCAAAACAAAAACACAAAACACAGGCAAAACCAGCTAGGTCCATATAGTAATGTGCCCAACAGGGCAAGACTCAGACCTATACCACAACGGGTCAGGGAGAGTGCAGGCAAAGGAGGGACAGGAGAGCCACCAGAAGGACAAAAAATGCAGCAGTCAATCAGATCCCAGCTAGTTGGGCAGAAAGACCCTATATACACGTGGCATGTCAGGCTTTATGTTTAGCACATGCCATAGTTCTGGTATTTAAGAGAAACTTTGTACTTGTCCGCGCTGTCCTACATGTTCCGCCCCCTTCCCCGCCTCTGTCCTGCCTCCGGGCGTTGTCTCGCCTCCACTGTCCTGTGATTGGGCGCTCGGCGCTTTCTGGAGGACTTGGTGGGACGCACGTGCGCCTCAACAGACGCACGTCTACACGTCCCTTGCTTGTCGGGGTGCGTGACTTGACGTCTGTCCGCTTGCACACTGGATGCACGCAGCTGGATGCGGGCGATCACGGAGGCGTGGCTGGGCGGAACTTGGACGCGCGGGATTTGCTCAAATACGCCATTACGGCGTTTATCTTACATATACCTGCTGTCAGCCTTTGAAAAGGCCGCGAGAGGCGGCGAAACATGTCAGGCATACCTGACAGCTTTTAGCTCTCCCTGGCATCGCCTTGGCATCAACCTTGGAGCCCCTGTACCCCCCATGGATGACATGGACTCTTTTCACAGGATGGTAACTATTGGATGTCTCTTCACAGATGCCTAAAGGGCCTGTTGCTGCCATCACCAGCATCGTTGCTTTTGCTTGAACTGTTGCGCTTTTCTGCTTATGCCATCTACTCTCCAGACGCTATGCTACTTATCAAGCTTTGTCCTATCTTCATTGTCCCTGCGATTGGGGGACACCTCAGCATTGCACTGTAGCCATTATGTGAACTGTAACCTGGCTTGCTACCTGCTCATTGCTGCTATTCATATCTACGCTTGACAAGTTTGAAGCCATGCACTGGTCTGATGCAATCTCTCCTACTGCGCATTCTTAGTTCATGTTTGGAAACTGCTGCAATTACATTATTTGGCTCATTATAAAACCCATGACCATATACCACCCTGCACGTTGAAATTTTGGTCCATTTTGTTTTTGGAACTCAATCTGTCAGTATATCAACGATTGGGGATTCTTGATCCATCTGCATGGCCCCTGTTCCATGGACATTTGGATCTTTACCTCTTTGAAGGGGACTCCTGTATTGGTATTTTTTGAGGACTGCAGCCTCAATCAGTTTTTCCACTCATTAAGGCGATGCCTGGGGGAATTGAGCTATATATATATTTTTATCTTGAGAGTATTTAGTATTTGTATGATGTGACAGTGATTTTTAGATTTGATACTTAATAAAGCTGTTTGTATTTTCTTATGCACCCAATAGCCAATCCTCATTCTTTTGTTCACTATATTTAATATTGTTGGCATGGTGCATAGGAACATTGATATTACAAATTTATGTTAAGCTTATAGCTATTGTTATCCCATTTGACCACCTTTTCCCCAGGTTCATGAGCTATTTAATATTACTAAATTGGGGTTTTTAGCCCCTTTCGGGAATTTCTGGTCAAGGGATCTGTTGCATTTGATGCCAGGGTGAACGTTTGTGGGGCAGTCCACTTTAAATTATTACCAATATAGTCTTCCCCCTTCTTTTTTCTCTTCATTAGCACTTAAGGCCATGCTACGATGGGAGGACATTGTGCGGCGGGTGGGGGATGAGTGCGCCCGTGATAGGGGGGCAAGAAGTGCGGAGCAGTTGATCAATTCCAGCTTTAGGAAGCTAGAGAAATTGTATGAGCAAAAGAGCAGAGTTTGGTGGAATATCAAATTCAATCAAAACTATTTAACAGAAAGGAAGGCACCCTTATGGCTACGTATACAAATCTTTCCCTTTAAGAAAACCCTACCTGATAATTTCAAACAGAGATGGGAGGAGAACTTTGATAACTGTTCTATGGTGATGCTGGGTTTGATGCAGGAATTGGAAAAGGCGGATTTGTCTGAAATTGACCAAAAAATTGTGGATATATTGGATTCTTTAACAGATGTCCGAGAACATCCTCTATTCCTAACAAGGAATAGTAAATTGAAGTCTCACATTGAGAAATACAATAAGGAACTTGTCACTAGAAAGGATAATAAACTTGAACGTGACAAGACTGCTTATAAATTGGGTTACGCCTATAGATGACACAAATTGCCCCCTAGAGGCAAAAAACCAATAAACCCTAAGAATCCTCCGAAAAATCCGCCACATATTCCATCTGCTGCAACTCCAGCTGACCCCGGTAGGGTAGAGGACTCCGACTCATCTGGGGGAGCAGGCAGTGAAGCCTCGGTGTCCTCCAGTGGACAGGGCCCGCAGGCTCCCGGCCGACCTCTAACCAGATCTGTCACGGGTGGTGGCCTCCCCACATCAGGCAAGAATAGGGACAGCAAGAAAAAGAAAGACAAGGAGAAAGTTGAGGGCAGGAATAAACCTAGAACTGGCCCTATCAACAAATACTTAACAACTAGTGCTAGTGATTCACAGGAGGAGGAAAGTGGATCTTGCCTGGGAGCATGTGGTGGTTCGGATTCTCGGTCCTCCTCTGGAGCTTTTTTAGGGGAGTAGCGGGAGCCAGCCATCTAGCTCCTTTGGGGAAGTATCAACCTACCAACCAAGATAATCTACAAGTTATAAATTTATCGGGCCACAACTTGTCACAGGGGGTTACTGACCTCCTGGCCAAGGGCCTTGGCTTCTGCCCTACCAGTAACTTGGACCGTTTCGAGTTTGTGAAGGACTTACACCTATTTGGACGAAACCTCACTTTGAAAACTCTATGTAAGAGGAAAAGTGAGTCTCCATTGGGGGGAACGATCACTGATTGGAAGGATTGGTCCAATCGGGACTATCGTGCCCTAATGGATTTAGTTAAACTCAGTGAGGAAAATGATCAAGTGGATGACGGGGACCTTTTTGGTCTCAGTCTATCCAGTAATATGGTGAGCGAGCAGATCAACAAACAGCTCCGTCCAAGATCTACCGCATTCCCCCCCTCGTCTCTATGCCCCAGTGTACACACTTTTATTTCCTTGGTGGAAAAAGATATCCAGGGCATATGGATTGAAAGGAATAAGATGACAAATCTCTCTGAAAGCGAGGTCTCAGCACTTGCTGAGTTGCGTGAAAAAAGGGATTTGGTCATCAAGCCATCGGATAAGGGGGGGAATGTGGTGGTCATGAATACGGAGCAATATACCTACATGTGTCAGAGGATTCTGAGTAATGGAGAGTGGTATCGCATCCAGGGTCGCTAGGAATCAACGGGCACTCTTGGACATCATTGATGATGCCATCATGGAAGGGATTATTACAACTGAGGTTGGTTCAGCTTTGAAGGTGGAACGTCCGGTCATACCGACGTTCTACGCCTTACCTAAAGTACACAAAAGCCTTTCTAGACCTCCGGGGCGGCCCATTGTGTCTGGTAATGGGTCCCTAACCGAGAAGGTTAGTGTGTATGTAGACAAACACCTGCAACCTCATGTGCATCGGTTTCCATCTTTCGTGCGTGATACACTGCACCTCCTGGAGCTCCTGGAGGGTTTGCAGCTACCGATGGATACACTTCTGGTGACCCTGGATGTGGAGGCCCTCTACTCGAGTATCCCACTGGAAAAGGGGGTGACATCAGTGGGTAAATTTCTGTCTGAAATGGAAATTAGTGAGTTCCCCCACAATCAATTTCTATTGGATCTTTTGTCATTCATTCTAGAAAATAATGTTTTCGTTTTTGACGGGGTCTATTACCTCCAGGTGCAGGGGGCGGCGATGGGGACTACTTGTGCCCCGTCGCTTGCCAACCTGTACCTGGGGGATTGGGAGCGACACCTGTTCGGGGATGACGCCCTCGTCGAGTACCTGTGCCACATTGTATCGTGGCACAGGTACATCGACGATGTGGTCATGTTCTGGACGGGTGGCAAAACCCTTCTGGAGGAGTTTGTATTGATTCTCAATCAAAATGACTGGAATCTAAAGTTCACCATGGAGTGCAATCCACGCTCCATCCCTTTTCTAGATGTAAGGATTGATGTCAGTGCCGAGGGACTTCTATCTACTCAATTATTCCGTAAACCTACAGCATCCAATGCTTTTTTACATGCAAACAGTGCTCATCCTGAGCACACGATACGAGGAATACCTACAGGTCAATATCTGAGGTTACGTCGTAATTGTACGGAGGATCTTGTTTTTGAAAGGGAAGCGAAATTATTACGCTCCCGTTTTAGGGAGCGAGGTTATAAGGATAGGTGGCTTAAAAAAGCCTACAAACGGGCCAAGACAGCAAACCGTACAGATTTGCTCGTCAAAAAAACCAAAGTAAACGACATAAAGGGGACAACACGCTTGATCACCCGATTTAACAACCAAAGAAGTGAGGTGGAGGGAATTCTTCGTCGGCACTGGCACATCCTGACATCCGATAGAAATCTTACAGAGTTTATAGCCCCCGTCCCACAGATTACATACAGACGTAGCCAAACATTGAGAGATATGCTCACTTCAAGCCACTTTTGGGGTAAGGATGGACCTAACAGGCACTGTACAATAACGGGGACATATACATGTGGGGGCTGTGTATATTGCCGTTATCTTTTAATTGGTAGGTCGGTGATGTTACCAAATGGCCGTAGATGGTGGTTGCAACATTTTGTAAACTGCAACACGATAGGCGTTGTCTATCTCCTATTTTGCAAATGCGGGTGTTTTTACATCGGCAAGACCACAAGGGCATTTAAGGAGAGGATTAAGGATCATGTTGGTGACATCACGACCTGCAATTTTAAGTCCCCCATTTCCCGCCATGTACACCTTGAACATAGAGGCAACCCTAGCTTCATAAAATTTGTGGGCTTGGACAGAGTACATGTACACCCCAGAGGTGGTGATATTGACAGAAAATTGCTGCAACTTGAATCCAGATGGATTTTCAATTTGAAGGCAATGGAACCTAAGGGGTTAAATGATAGTATTAACTATAGGGTCTTTCTGCCCAACTAGCTGGGATCTGATTGACTGCTGCATTTTTTGTCCTTCTGGTGGCTCTCCTGTCCCTCCTTTGCCTGCACTCTCCCTGACCCGTTGTGGTATAGGTCTGAGTCTTGCCCTGTTGGGCACATTACTATATGGACCTAGCTGGTTTTGCCTGTGTTTTGTGTTTTTGTTTTGGAAACGGTTTCCCTTGTGAACTGCCCTTTCACCTTGGCATCACTTTATGCAGCTCCCCTCTCCTCTTTTTGATGTTTAATATGGTTGCACGATATGGGCTTTGATCCTTCTTGATCCTATGCCATATCTTTAGTGCCTCCAGTTTTGTATTTATCCCTGCTATGGGAGTATATTTGTGCTTATGGTTAATATTATATACGTGGCATGTCAGGCTTTGTGTTTAGCACATGCCATAGTTCTGGTATTTAAGAGAAACTTTGTACTTGTCCGCGCTGTCCTACATGTTCCGCCCCCTTCCCCGCCTCTGTCCTGCCTCCGGGCGTTGTCTCGCCTCCACTGTCCTGTGATGGGGCGCTCGGCGCTTCCTGGAGGACTTGGTGGGACGCACGTGCGCCTCAACGGACGCACGTCTACACGTCCCTTGCTTGTCGGGGTGCGTGACTTGACGTCTGTCCGCTTGCGCACTGGATGCACGCAGCTGGATGCGGGCGATCACGGAGGCGTGGCTGGGCGGAACTTGGACGCGCGGGATTTGCTCAAATACGCCATTACGGCGTTTATCTTACATATACCTGCTGTCAGCCTTTGAAAAGGCCGCGAGAGGCGGCGAAACATGTCAGGCATACCTGACAGCTTTTAGCTCTCCCTGGCATCGCCTTGGCATCAACCTTGGAGCCCCTGTACCCCCCATGGATGACATGGACTCTTTTCACAGGATGGTAACTATTGGATGTCTCTTCACAGATGCCTAAAGGGCCTGTTGCTGCCATCACCAGCATCGTTGCTTTTGCTTGAACTGTTGCGCTTTTCTGCTTATGCCATCTACTCTCCAGACGCTATGCTACTTATCAAGCTTTGTCCTGTCTTCATTGTCCCTGCGATTGGGGGACACCTCAGCATTGCACTGTAGCCATTATGTGAACTGTAACCTGGCTTGCTACCTGCTCATTGCTGCTATTCATATCTACGCTTGACAAGTTTGAAGCCATGCACTGGTCTGATGCAATCTCTCCTACTGCGCATTCTTAGTTCATGTTTGGAAACTGCTGCAATTACATTATTTGGCTCATTATAAAACCCATGACCATATACCACCCTGCACGTTGAAATTTTGGTACATTTTGTTTTTGGAACTCAATCTGTCAGTATATCAACGATTGGGGATTCTTGATCCATCTGCATGGCCCCTGTTCCATGGACATTTGGATCTTTACCTCTTTGAAGGGGACTCCTGTATTGGTATTTTTTGAGGACTGCAGCCTCAATCAGTTTTTCCACTCATTAAGGCGATGCCTGGGGGAATTGAGCTATATATATATTTTTATCTTGAGAGTATTTAGTATTTGTATGATGTGACAGTGATTTTTAGATTTGATACTTAATAAAGCTGTTTGTATTTTCTTATGCACCCAATAGCCAATCCTCATTCTTTTGTTCACTATATTTAATATTGTTGGCATGGTGCATAGGAACATTGATATTACAAATTTATGTTAAGCTTATAGCTATTGTTATCCCATTTGACCACCTTTTCCTCAGGTTCATGAGCTATTTAATAAAATTACAAATACTTGCAATAACTTTCAATACTTCCTGTATTGGTTTTGGCTGAGAGTCATCAGATGTATCTAGGAAAAGGAAAGGTCAAAGTGCTTGGAAAGCATAGAACCGTCAGACTAAAATGGGATGCCTTATGACGGTTTTCCTAAATGTAGTAATTTTTTCTGAAACTGTCAAAGGGAAAGAAAAGACCCAAAGGGAAAGAACATATGATAGAAAAACGGAGATAGACCACAATCAGTAAATTTGATCATTAGCAACTAAATACACATTTTATTATAAACGTAAGAGCTAATTTGTGTTTGTAAGGCTTGCATAAAGCTATTGACAATATATACAGTGCTGCCCATAATTATTCATACCCCTGGAAAATTTTGACTTAAAGCTACTTTTATTCAACCAACAAGTAAATTTTTGACGGAAAATTACATAGGTGTCTCCCAAAAGATAAGAACATGTACCAAAGGCATTTTTGTGGAAACAAATTCTCAGCTTTTATTTACATTTGAGCAAAAAGTGTCCAGTCCAAAATTATTTATACCCTTCTCAATAATCAATAGAAAAGCCTTTATTGGCTATGACAACAATCAAACGCTTCCTATAATTGCAAGCCAGCTTTTTGAATGTCTCCACAGGTATTTTTGCCCATTCATCGTTAGCAATTAGCTCCAAATCTTTCAGGTTGGATGGTCGTAAAAAATACTTTGTTTTTTTCTACCTACATAGGTTGGATGGTCATCACCCTGCTGTTTAGCTCCTTCCACAGATTCTCAATTGGATTCAAGTCAAGGCTCTGGCTGGGCCGCTCGAAAACGTCTGCTAACCATTTGTTCACCATTTTTGCTGTGTGTTTTTAGTCATTGTCATGCTGAAATGTCCACTGGTGCCCAAGGCAAAGTTTCTCTGCAGACTGCCTGATGCTGTCGTTGAGATTCCTCATGTATTGCTCTTTTTTTCATAGTGCCGTTTACTGTGATTAGGTTCTCAGGTCCACTGGGTGGAAAACACCAAAGCATTAGGTTCCCACCACCATGTTTGAAAATGGGGATGGTGTTCTTTGGGTTGAAGGCTTCTCCTTTTTTACGCCAAATGAAAAAAACATCATTGTGACCAAACAATTCTATTTTTGTTTCATCAGACCATAACACAGAAGACCAGAAGTCTTCTTCTTCTTTGTTTAGATGAGCATATGCAAAGGCTAAGCAAGCTTTTATGTGCCTTATCTGGAGAAGTGGCATCCTCCTTGGTCTGCATCCGTGGATCCCAGCGGTGTGCAGTGTCCATTGGATTGTCTTGAAACATTGACACCAGCAGAGCCCAGATTCACCAGCATGGCCTTGGTGGTGATCCTTGGATTCTTTTTCACCTCTCTCACTATCCTCCTGGCCAGGTGTCACTTTTGGCTTCCGACTACATCCTCTGAGATTTTCCACTGTGCAGAACATCTTGTATTTTTTTTCCCTAACTTGTGAGTAGAGATGGCCCGAACCGTTAGCCGGGCGAATCTCTCTGGGCCCTGTACTACTTCCGGGTCGCTATGACCCGGAGTAGTACGCCTGCGCTGGCCCGGCGGTGTGCGTCCTATATCGCGCTCCTGTTGCCAGGCACTCTCTGCGCATGAGCGTGATGTCGCTCATGACGTCACGCACATGCGCAGAAAGTGCCCGGCAACAGGAGTGCGATCTAGGACGCGCACTGCCGGTGCCAGCGCAGGTGTACTACTCCGGGTCATAGCGACCCGGAAGTAGTACAGGGCCCAGAGATGCTGAGATGTTTGCCGGCGAACGGTTCGGGAGCCGTTCGCGACATCTTTACTTGTGAGCAGCCACAATGTGCAGCCGGAGGTCCTCACTGAGCTTATTTGTCTTAGCCATTACTGTCCACAAACCAACTGCAGAAGGCTGCAGTTTTTTACATGTTGAGTTGATTAAAACAACTGTTTACAATTAATCAGGGTAATTAGGATGCTTTAGAACAGCTTGGACTATTTGGAATGGTATAGAACTTGGATTTTCCCACAAACTGTGACAGTTTGTGAAGGATATGCATAGTTTTGGACTGGGCACTTTTTGCTCAAATGTAAATAAAAGCTGAACATTTTTTCCCGCACAATAATGCCTCTTGTACATCGTCTTATTATCTTTTGGGAGACACCTATGTAATTTCCCGTAAAAAAAAATACTTGCTGGTTGAATAAAAGTAACTTTAAGTCAAAATTTGCCAGGGGTATGAATAATTATGGGCAGCACTTTATAACTCACAATGCCAAGGTTGTTACCAGGCTGATGTTGAGAAGCTGGATAGAAAGAAGTTATTCTGCAAGTCAAACTACTAGTTCTCTTTGCCAACTGGAGTGAGTTGCCCTTGATCTCTCACCCTATCGGAACATTTCCAGAATGCTAAATCTTAAGCAACATACACACGTTCAACAAGAGCACAACGTGCAAATGGCCACACGCACAACATGATGAACTGAACGACCTGACGTACCGCACGACCTGTATGTCCACAAGTCCGGCCGGATAAATGACCAACTTATTTACATACTGCGCACGATAGTGGAATGACTTACTACACATTGAAAACGAGTACAAATTGTTTAACAGTTGTTCAAACGACTTGTACACACAGACCATCTGCACAATATCAGACTACCGTAGGCCAACATGGATCCGACAGTTGGACCTGGCGCAATGCCGGTTATCAGTTGCTTGTCAAGTCATTTGAATGCGTACATGCCTAATTGTCATCCAACAGTCTAAAACGGACTAAAGTCGAACGACAATCAGGCAGTTTTGTTGTGTGTGTACGGGCCTTAAGGCGCCAACTGACAGGTCCGTCTGAAGCCTTTTGGTTTTAGATAGGAAATCAAAGGCCCTCTAAACGTTGGCTATGGATTCCTAATTACACATCTGCATAATCTTCTCCAATTCACAAGATCTTTCAGCATCCTTTTATATAGGGTTCAGGTCATGTGAGTTGCAGTATGTATTTGTATAGAGTATATACTTCAACACATAACTTAATTGTCAGTTTATCACCTTATTTTTAATTATTTGGAATATACATCAAAGAAAGTCATTTAGGAGTTTATTAACCTTTTTTGTTATATACTTTATTTAGGATAGACTCCCCATAATGCTAAGTACATACTATGCAATTTCCTGTCAGATAGGTTGAATTGATATTTTCCCACATGTCTGATCTGCTTCCGATCAACAGCGGGATCACTTTTAAGATTAGTACTGCACAAAATCTTTACTGCCATACAAAGGAAAATCAATTTTGGCAGCATGAACAAAGTCCTCTCTCATAAGACCGTGCGGTGGAGAGAGTGAGTGAATCCCTAGACTGTGACCTCTTTCATAGGGCAATGCAGAGAAAATGGAAGTGAAATCTCTGCCACAACTCCGCTTATAACACATTGCATGTGGAGGGTTAAAGGTTTGTGAATACTTGCCTCGTGCCATGTTCATTGGAGGTTGAGTGGCAGCCCAGATTGTGACCTCTCTCATATGGCCATACAGAAAGGGAGTCCTAATGCAGGTCACAATTCCTGTCCTGGTCATGCATATAGATTAGTAGCAATCTGGTTCACAATCCCACCTATGGGACTATATAGAGCAGTATTCACCAACCCTGTCCTCAAGGCCCACCAACAGTGCATGTTTTGTGGAAATCCACAGAGGTAGTTAATCAGCTCTGCTTAGACATTAATTACCTCACCTGTGAATGTTTGTGTTTTTTTTGCAAAACACCTGTGAATGTTTGTGTTTTTGTTGGTGGGCCTTGAGCAGGGTTGGGGAACTCTGATATAGAGGGAGAGTGAATGGCATAGGGTCATGCAGAAAGGAGCATTAGTGGCAGCCCAGACTACAATCCCTGCCATAGTACTATACAAGTGGTAAGGAAAGGTTGGTGGGAGTGAGTGAGTGGCAGCCTGGGCACAATCTCTAACATAAAGAAATCTAGAGCGAGGGTGAGTGGTAACCTAGACCATAGCCTCCATTGTAAGGTCATGCAGAAAAGAATGGAAACTTGTACCACAACTTGTCTCATCGGGCCTTGCACACTAGGACTCCTCTCACAGGGCCATAAGGGGGGGGGGGGGGAGTAGCTGACTGGATTATAACCTCTGTAAAAGGGCTATGCAGGGACCATTCAGATGCAGAGCGAGTAGCAGCCCCAGTCGTGATACTTCTAAAAATGGCTGTGAACAAGGACAGAATGAGCGGCACGGTGGCATAGTGGATAGCATTCTCACCTTGTATTCTAGCACCAGATTCATGCTCCTTACTTTTTATTCATTATTTTTTTTTTTTGCTTTTTGTAATAAGGCATGGTTAATAGGTCTCAGTAGAATATGCTGGTAATAATCCTTAACATACAGTGGTTTGTAAAAATATTTGGCTCCCTTGAGTTTTCCACATTTTGTCATATTACTGCCACAAACATGAATCAATTTTATTGGAATTCCAAGTGAAAGACCAATACAAAGTGGTGTACACGTGAGAAGTGGAACGAAAATCATACATGATTCCAAACAATTTTTTACAAATAACTGCAAAGTGGGGTGTGCGTAATTATTCAGCCCCCTTTGTTTTGAGTGCAGTCAGTTGCCCATAGACATTGCCTGATGAGTGCTAATGACTAAATAGAGTGCAGCTGTGTGTAATCTAATGTCAGTACAAATACAGTTGCTCTGTGCGGCCTCAGAGGTTGTCTAAGAGAATATAGGGAGCCACAACACCATGAAGTCCAAAGCACACACACGACAGGTCAGGTATAAAGTTATTGAGAAATTTAAAGCAGGCTTAGGCTACAATTAGATTTCCAAAGCCTTGAACATCCCACGGAGGACTGTTCAAGCGATCATTCAAAAATGGAAGGAATATGGCACAACTGTAAACCTACCAAGACAAGGCCATCCACCTAAACTCGCAGGCCGAACAAGGAGAGCGCTGATCAGAAATGCAATCAAGAGGCCCATGGTGACTCTGGATGAGCTGCAGAGATCTACAGCTCAGGTGAGGGAATCTTCCATAAAGGCCAACTTTGTGCAGTGCACGACTAATAGTTGTCCTATGGACAGAGTGGCAAGAAGAAAGTTAATTGTTAACAGAAAAGCATAAGCAGTCCCGTTTGCAGTTAGCCACAAGCCATGTGGGGGACACAGCAAACATGTGGAAGGAGGTGCTCTGGTCAGATGAGACCAAAATGGAACTTTTTGGCCAAAATGCTATGTGTGGTGGAAAACTAACACTGTGCATCACTCTGAACACACCATCCCCACTGTCAAATATGGTAGTGGCAGCATCATGCTCTGGGGGTGCTTCTCTTCAGCAGGGACAGGGAAGCTGGTCAGAGTTGATGGGAAGATGGATGGAGCCAAATACAGGGCAATCTTGGAAGAAAACCTCTTGGAGTCTGCAAAAGACTTGACTGGGGCGGTTCACCTTCCAGCAGGACAACAACCCTAAACATAAAGCCAGGGCAACAATGGAATGGTTTTAAACAAAACATATCCATGTGTTAGAATGGCCCAGTCAAAGTCCAGATCTAAATCCAATCGAGAATCTGTGGCAAGATCTGAAAACTGCTGTTCACAAACGCTGTCCATCTAATCTGACTGAGCTGGAGCTGTTTTGCAAAGAAGAATGGGCAAGGTGTTCAGTCTCTAGATATGCAAAGCTGGTAGAGACATACCCTAAAAGACTGGCAGCTGTAATTGCAGCAAAAGGTGGTTCTACAAAGTATTGACTCAGGGGGCTGAATAATTACGGACACCACACTTTGCAGTTTTTGTTTTTTTTAAATGTTTGGAATTGTGTATGATTTTCGTTCCACTTCTCATGTGTACACCACTTTGTATTGGTCTTTCACTTGGAATTCCAATAAAATTGATTCATGTTTGTGGCAGTAATATGACTAAATGTGGAAAACTTCAAGGGGGCCGAATACTTTTGCAAGCCACTGTAGTTTGGAGATCAGCCTTATTTTATTGTTATTTAAGTATTTATATAGCGCTGACATATTACGCAGCGCTGTACAGAGTATATTGTCTTGTCACTAACTGTCCCTCAGAGGGGCTCACAATCTAGTCCCTTGGGAAATAGATCCAGAGTGTAGGGAGGTGTAAAAGTTTGAGGCTCGCCTCAGTCTCTGTGATACTGTATAATATGTTTACAATGGTTACATTACAGTAACAGTAATTCGGCACTTCCATGTTTATTATGGCAGTGCAGGGCTCTGACAAGTTAAGAGGAAGGCGGGCATGACAGCGATGGGTGGAAGTGAGGGTCCACATGCCCGGACATTGAATCCAATAAGAAGTGATTTGGCAAAGAGTAGATGGGAGGCAGGTCACAGCTAGGCATCTCATAAATGATTGGCGGTTGAGTGAGTTGGTTGCCTGTTTGTGTCTTCTGTCCTTCCCATGTCCATGTCGGCACCAATCAAGGCACTGTGCAGTGTCCGATTGTGCTGCCTTCAAGTCTGAGTAATATGCATGCTCAGTGTCAAATTTAAAGAATTACATCAAATATCTCCACAGCCATGCCTCCTACACTCCACAGAATTTGAGGGTATGTATATATCTGCACCCCCCAAGTTTCCTCTGTGCCAAATTGCAGCCCCAACCCAGCTGGTTCCTGATAGATCAAACAAACACATCTCGAATCAGCGTGTTTTGGGGGCTGCAATTTGACACACAGGTAATTCGGGGACTCTCCTCCATACCCTTAAAATTAATTTTAATCTAGCATGCGTACAGGGCTTAACACCGGATCATACTTCACTTGCTTTACCTAAATATGGGGATATGTTGTAGTGCATAGCAGGGCGGTGGAGTTGCTTCAAAAATCCTCCAGCTCCAACTTAGACTCATCAGTTTAGGATTCCACCGACTCCGACTTCTCAACTTCGACTCCTCTAATTTGCATATTACAATCTTGTTGATTGAAAATATACCATAACAGGCATCTCATCACTGCCAACGCTTAGGAAATTTAACCACTTGACGACCACCCACTATCGATGGGCGTCGACAAAGTGGCACCCCCAGGACTGCCTGCTCCTGGGGGAGGGGATTGCGGGCGATCGCATGCGCGCGCAATCGCCGGCATTAGGCTCTACCCACCTGTGACGTCAACCGGCGGCCAATTAGCAGCGCCGGCGGGTTGTAAATTTTCAAACAGCCCAATAGAAACTGTATAATACACTTTGTTTACCTATTATACAAGCTGCTTCCTCCCTGGTGGTCACAGTGATCGATCGACCACGAGAGAGGACGGCAGCACTGTGAACACACACGCACACACTCACACACTTTTCTGGGAGGTTTACTGTCAGATCTATTATTTCCAACATGTCCGATCTATTTTCCAATTGATTGTTCATTGACTTCTATGGAAAATCGATCAGAAATCAGATTGGGCATGTTGGAAATAATAGATCTAGTAGTGGCTTGGAGGGACAAGGGCAAAGACAGAAAGCCAGTGGTGGAGAAGGGACAGGAGAGGGGGAATGCTATTATGTTTTTTTTTTTCTCTCACTGTTGTGTTTTTCTTATTTTCTTTTACCTCCCTGGTATGCACCTGGTGTTTATCGGCTCTGGTTGATCCAACCCTGGACCCCACCCTCTGAATCATTGTGGAGGAAGGCTATAGATAACTAAGGCCTACTTTGCTGGTATCCCCCTACTTTAAGTTAGGGGTCAATTGAAACCCTGTGATGGGGCGAAGGAATAACTAGATGGAAGAGGGATGTCAGGAACAGTGGTGGAGGGCAAGGCTAGGGGAGCGGAGGGTGGACTTGCAGGGTGGCGGGAAATGTAAGGTGATTAAGGGATTAACAGCCCTGATTTGAGGCTCAAGTAAGCTTTTCACATTTTTGCTGTAGATATCATGTATGCCTCTTTTTTTTTTACGCTTTTGCTGTAAGTCCCATGTATGTCTAAATATATTTCTTCTCTTTTCTTCTTGTTTGTATATCAAGAAAAAAATTATATAAAGAATATTTTTTTAAAAAAGGAAATGGATCTGACAGTAAATCTCATCATGTGAATCAGGCATTAAACATTCAAACATCGCCAACACAAAGACAGTCTTGCCCAAACCATGGAAGATATTACTGTAAAATCAATGCCACCCATTTACCTCTTTGGGGTGGATTATAAAAATCTTTCACATGTTCAAGGCTTGCCTTGGTGTGATAGTCTGGTGTTGTATATAAAACTTTTATTTTATTATGAGGTGTCTTTTATATTATTTACTTAGAAGCAAGCAAAACTGATTTATGCAAGGAACTCTGCATTGTGCAATCCATAAATGAGATAAGTCAGGCTTGTTTCTCAGTAAATGATATGTACCGTATTTCGCGCCGTATAAGACGCTCCGGAATATAAGATGCACCTAGGTTTAGAGGTCAAAAACCAAGGAAAAAAACTAAACCTGGTGCATCCATATTTCGGGAGCACCTTGTACATGACCTCCTGACCTCCCCCAAATGGTGTCCTCATGTGTCCAGCTGTCTGCCCCATGTGTCTGCTGTCTGCCCCCAGGTGTCTGCCCCCATGGTCCTGCTGTGTGCCCCCATGGTCCTGCTGTGTGCCCCCATGGTCCTCCTGTGTGCCCCCATGGTCCTCCTGTGTGCCCCCATGGTCCTCCTGTGTGCCCCCATGGTCCTCCTGTGTGCTCCCATGGTCCTCCTGTGTGCCCCCATGGTCCTGCTGTGTGCCCCCATGGTCCTGCTCTCTGCTCCCCATGTGTCCGCTCTCTGCTCCCCATGTGTCCGCTCTCTGCTCCCCATGTGTCCGCTCTCTGCCCCCCATGTGTCCGCTCTCTGCCCCCCATGTGTCCGCTCTCTGCCCCGCATGTGTCCGCTCTCTGCCCCCCATGTGTCCGCTCTCTGCCCCCCATGTGTCCGCTCTCTGCCCCCCATGTGTCCGCTCTCTGCCCCCCATGTGTCCGCTCTCTGCCCCCCATGTGTCCGCTCTCTGCCCCCCGTTCTGGTGTCTTCGGTCCCCCCTGCGTGTCCTCGGGTCGGGCCTCCCTGTGTGAGAAATAGCAGCGTTTACCTTCTCCATCTTGCCCGCGGCGATTGAAGAGATCCGGCTTCAGTGGGCGGCTTCCTCTAGTGCCGGCTTGTAATGACGCGTCATCGATGACGCGTCATTACAAGCCGGCACTAGAGGAAGACGCCCACTGAAGCCAGATGTCTTCAATCGCCGCGGGCAAGATGGAGAAGGTAAGCGCTGCTGTTTCTCACACAGGGGGGACCCGAGGACACGCAGGGGGGACCCGAGGTGCGGGTAGAGGGAAGCGGGGAGGAAAGAGACGGCCACAGGCAGGGAATCCCCGACGTCGGGTCGCGGTTCGTATCGGCGGGCGTTCGTAAGTCGGGGATTCTCTGCCTTTGCCGTATAAGACGCAGGAACTTTTTCTCCCCATTTTTTGGGGAGAAAAAGTGCGTCTTATACGGCGAAAAGTACGGTAAATGGGCAATTGTGTGTAAAAAAAACATTAAAAAATTGTCATTTACAGAGATATTTATCCCACCCAGCATGGGTATGTGTAAAAATACACCCCAAAACACATTATACTACTTCTCCCGAGTACGGCGATACCAAATGTGTGGCACTTTTTTGCACCCTAACTGCGCTAAGTGGCCCAAAGTCCAATGAGTACCTTCAGGATTTCACAGGTCATTTTGAGACATTTGTTTTCAAGACTACTCCTCACGGTTTAGGGCCCCTAAAATGCCAGGGCAGTATAGGAACCCCACAAATGACCCCATTTTAGAAAGAAAACACCCCAAGGTATTCTGTTAGGAGTATGGTGAGTTCATAGAAGATTTTTTTTGTCACAAGTCAGCGGAAAATGACACTTTGTGAAAAAAAAAAACAATAAAAATCTATTTCCGTATTTTTTGTGACAAAAGATAAAATCTTCTATGAACTCGCCATACTCCTAACAGAATACCTTGGGTGACATGACAGGTGGTCTATGAGGGGCCGAATTTTGTGATAAATGTGTGTCATAAGCAGGGTGGCCTCTTAGATGACAGGTTGTATTGGCACTGAAGTGCAGCAAGCGCAGGATGTTCTCAAATCGTGACCTGGACATGGCAGCAGAGAACTTGGGCATGTGATGTATTGGGTGCGTAGACCAATAAGACCGCAATACATTCTCTTTGACTAGACTCATGTTGAGAAGGCCCCAATAAATGTTACGTTCGGAAACTTGGAGTGGTTTCCACCGAAAAGGCTGGGCGTGGTAGCTTCTTGGATTGGCGGTTGTGTATTGTGTGGCATAACGGTTGGTCTCAGCCACAATTAAGTCGTCACTGTGGTGGGGCTGGTGAGGGTTTGGCCGGGTGATCATAAGCCCGCAGGGGGCAGATTAGGGCCTGATCTTATGGGTAGGTGTGCTACAGGGTGACAGGAGGTGATTGATGGGGGTGTCAGGATGTGATTAGAGGGGGAAATAGATGCAAGCAATGCACTGGGGAGGTGATCAGGGGGGGGTCTGAGGGCGATCTGAGGGTGTGGGCGGGTAATTGGGTACCCGCAAGGGGCAAATTAGGGTCTGATCTGATGGGTAGCAGTGACGGGGTGATTGATGGGTGATCAGTGGGTGATTAGAGGGGAGAACAGATGTAAATAATGCACTGGGGAGGTAGTCAGGGGGGGTCTGAGGGTGGGGGCGGGTGTTTGGGTGCTCGCAAGGGGCAGAGTAGAGTCTGATCTGATGGGTAGCAGTGACAGGTGGTGACTGGGTGATTGATGGGTGATCAGTGGGTGATTAGATGGGAGAATAGATGCAAGCAATGCACTGGCGAGGTGATCAGGGGGGGTCTGAAGGCGATCTGAGGGTGTGGGTAATTGGGTACCCGCAAGGGGCAGATTAGGGTCTGATCTGATGGGTAGCAGTGACAGGGGGTGAATGATGGGTGATCAGTGGGTGATTAGAGGGGAGAACAGATGTAAATATTGCACTGGGGAGGTGATCAGGGGGGGTGTCTGAGGGCGATCTGAGGGTGTGGGTGGGTTTTGGGTGCCCGCAAGGGGCAGATTAGGGTCTGATCTGATGGGTAACAGTGACAGGGGGTGATTGATAGGTGATCAGTGGGTGATTACAGGGGAGAGTAGATGTATACAGAACACGGGGGGGGGGTCTGGGGAGGATCTGAGGGTGTGGGGGGGGGGGGTGATCAGGAGCCCCCCAGGGGGGCAGTTTAGGACCTATTCTAAAACATAGCGTTGACAGATCGTGACAGGGAGTGATTGATGGGTGATTAGGTGCAAACAGTGGTCTGAGGGGGTGATCAGGGGGGGGGGAGGTCTGAGGGGTGCTGTGGGCGATCGGGGGGGGGGCAGGATCAGTGTGTGTGGTTTCACATTCACAGCTGTCTCCTACCCTGGTGGTCCCTCATTCACTGGGACCACCAGGGTAGGAGGCAGCCTGTATAATACACTTTGTATACATCAAAAAGTGTATTATACACTTTCTAGCGGCAGATCGAGGGTTAACAACCCGCCGGCGCTGCTAAATGGCTGGCGGGTTGACGCCACGGGTGGGCGGAGCCTAATGCTGCCACTTCTATGCGCGAGATCCCCGGCTAATCAGTCCCCCAGGTGCCGCCGCCGATCGGCGTTAGGCGGTCCTGGAGGTGCCACTTTGCTGACGCCCATAGGTAGTGGGTGGTTGCCAAGTGGTTAAGAGGTATTTACATCTGCATGTAGGCTACATGACTGTATCATGCACTTAAAGAGGAACTGTAACATAAAAAAATCCCCTGGGGGGTACTCACCTCGGGTGGGGGAAGCCTCCGGATCCTAATGAGGCTTCCCACGCCGTCCTCCATCCGTCAGGGGTCTCGCTGCAGCCCTCCGTGGAGTCCGGGCAGCGGTGACGTCATTATTTACCTTCCTGGCTCCTGCGCAGGCGCTCTGACGGCTGTCGGCTCCGAACTACACGGAAATACCCGATCGCCGTCGGGTCCGCTCTACTGCGCAGGCGCAAGTTTCCTGCGCCTGCGCAGTAGAGCGGACCCGAATGAGATCGGGTATTTCCGTGTAGTTCGGAATGGAAAGCCGCCACAGCGCCCCCGCTGGAGCCAGCAAAGGTAAATATTGAAATGACAGTCGGCACAGTCGCCGGCTGTTCGGAGGGCTGCGGAGAGACCCCCGTGGGACAGAGGACGGCGTGGGAAGCCTCATTAGGATCCGGAGGCTTCCCCCACTAGAGGTGAGTGCCCCCCAGGGGATCTTTTGAATGTTACAGAGTCTCTTTAAGAGAGATGTTTGGGGAAAAATGCAGTTTGGTAGGGCAAGAAATCTAGACTGAGCAGGAAGAGTCATGTTTTATATTGCATTAACTACTAGCAAATTATATAGTGGTTGATCCAATCAGTTAACTTTATTTTAAGGTGAACTTTTTAAGCAACAGTCTATAACATACATTTGTTTGATCCACAGGATGACAACTGGGGAGAAACGACTACTGTGGTGACTGGGACATCTGAACACAGCATATCCCATGATGACATTACTCGTATCACTAAAGACATGGAGGACAGTGCCAGCCTTGACTGCTCCCGTCACTTAGGTGTCATTGTTGGTGGAGTGTTGGCTCTTGTTTCTTTTTTTACCCCCATTGCCTTCATGCTTTTGCCCAAAATCTTACCGTGGGATCTAGAAGCCTGTGGCACGCCCTGCGAGGGCCTCTTCATTTCTGTGGCCTTCAAACTCCTCATTCTTCTTGTTGGCAGCTGGGCCCTATTTTTCCGGCGCCCCAAGGCCTTCTTTCCAAGGGTTTTTGTCTTCAGGGCTCTTATTATGGTGCTCATCTTCCTACTGCTGGTGTCCTATTGGCTCTTTTACGCTGTTAGGATCCTGACAACTGCAGAGCGGAATTACCAGGGGATAGTCCAGTATTCTGTATCACTTGTGGATGCTTTGCTTTTCGTTCACTACTTAGCAGTTGTTCTGCTGGAGCTAAGGCAACTACAACCTCAGTTCACCATCAAGGTCGTCAGGTCCACAGATGGAGCGAGCAGGCATTACAATGTTGGCCATTTAAGGTAAGCCAAATTTTTTCACGTTAAATGTTTTACTGTGTTTTTCTAATCCAAAATTACCAGTATATTCAGTAGAACTCCTGAAATAAAAAGTCTGCTAACTGCCCTAGGCACCTATAACACTCAGTGTCTGCAGTGTCTGCAAGGGTATTACATTTGGACTAATGCTGTAAGCAATTGGCAGTTGTCAAATTTATATCATATTTATGACCAAGAATGATTTGGTTTTGGAGTGATCTACATTTCCTGCCAGTGCTTTGATCATAAAAATATAGTTGAGCATGACATATGAATTTCTGCTGTGCAATTAATATGAGAATTCTCTGCAGCTTACATTAAAACACTTCAGAGAATGATACATCGTTTTGCAGTTAACAATGTTAAGCTTTTGGGAAAGTTCCTGGCAAAAGGAGAAACACTTGTATCTTACAGAGCATTTGAGTCTGCGTTGAGGTCTTCAAAACAATGTGAATTAAATATTTATCTAGTAAAGAGATTAAACTTTGGAAAAAAAATCAGCTTGTCCGTAGGGGCATAACCATTCTTCCCTGACAACAGACCCTCACTGTTGTTGGGTTCTAAATGCATTTTTATTGCAACTCAGATGGAACTATTAAGAAAAATATACAGGTACTTCCCAGTTAACAAACTAGGTAGGGACTGTAAGTCCATTCTTAACCACTTCGGTACCAGCAGCCTCTGCCCCCTTAAGGACCAGAGGCTGCTGGTACACTAAAACGCCGCATCCCGACGAATCGTCGCAAAAATCCACCGCTCTCGCCGGTCACCCTGCTCTGTTCCTGCCGCGGGCTGCTCTCTCTCTGCCGTCTCTATGACAGCAGAGCGCTGTGCGCCGGTCAGGAGCCGCTTTCATTGGCTCCTGACCCTGTCACTCAATGTAAGCCAATGGGAACGGCTTACAGTAATGACAGGGCCAGGAGCCAATGAAAACTGCTCCTGCCCGGCTCACAGTGCTCTGACGTCATAGAGACGGCAGGGCGAGCAAATTGCGGCGGGGACGCGCGGTGAATGGGGCGTAGAGCTTAAGTCCAGTCAGAACCGCAGTGCCCCCTGCCCGACGTAGATTTGTACTGCGTCGGTCCGGAAGAAGTTAACCTGAATCTGTCCATAAGTCAAAACACTGCCATCTCTGTCCTTTGTATCTCCTCTATGCCCCCTTGTCCCTCCAGTGTCACCTTTGTTTCTCCATGCCTTCAGTATCTTCTCACTGTGTCATCTCTTTACCAGTTTAAAAAACACGTTTTCTTTAATATTTTAAAATCCATTTTCTCAAAACCTGCAAGGTCTTTTTGAAAAAATAGTTATTTGTTTACGAACTAAAATTTCCTTAATAAAAATTCTGAAATGCCCTCATGTTAATGCCTTATCAAAGAACTGTAGATATTTAGTATCTGCAAATATGGGGGTCATTCATTGAGAGCACTAGCAGCTTGAGTGTTGGGCCATACTACCAAGAGTGATGAGAGTTCAGAGTCCTGGCTAGGGGCCAGGGTGCCACGGACTGACAAGATGGGTGGAGTTGGAGTTCAGTTGGAGGACAGCTTGAGGGAAGAATGTGTTCACAGGAACACAGGCACAGGCCTGATAGTTCTGGAGGAGATAGTCCTGTAATATCGGACTGTTGGCAGGAGCTCGAAGAAGCGACATGGCGAAGGGGTCATGTGAAATCTAAAAGGCCCTCAGAAGGCCTTGTGGACGAGGTCTAACGGTGGCAGGGGCGATCCCATGATCTTTTCCGCAGTGTTAATTACTTTTTGAAGTGTGTACTTGTCCTTGGTGGATGCCCCCGCATACCATACGATGACTGAGGAGCAGAGGATTGATTCCGTGATAGCAGTGTAAAAGCTGGTCAGCAACTCACGTGGCATATAAAATTTCTCCAGTTGTCGCAGGAAGAATAACCTCTGCTGAGCCGCCTTCTGTATTTTGGAAGTGGGCAAGAACAAGATGTCGAGGACCTTCGAAATGAGCGTAAGGGCTACATGTCTGAAGTTGAGTTCTGTGTTCCCTGTTTTTTTTGAGGCAGGAGAGTACCTTGCCCTCTGCTAAGGACCTGTTGAAGATATGGGTCAGGACGGGAGCTAGTTGGTACGCACCGGTTCTCAGACAGGCCAATGACCCACCATCCGCGCCAGAAACATTCCTAGGGCTGAACGATTTACCGCTTTAAGCTGAAAATTGTGATTGGGCCCAAGAAAGCAGCGGTTTTTGCTGCCGCTGTTACATACTCTGCTCCTGGCCCCCTCCTCTGCTCCCGGCCCTCTCCTCCAGTAAAGTTTCAATTCCATATGGCATCACCGCATACCATAGCCGCGGGGTGATCCATGGTGAAGAGACAGCAAGCGTTGCCTAGTGACGCTGGCCTTCAGGAAGTGATGTTACACTTCCTGGTACAGGCCCTGCGAACACTCATTCACTCTTCCCCGCGGCTCCCCCTGCGGCTCTGCAATGCGGTGAGGCCATATGGAATTGAAACTTTACTGGAGGAGGGGACGGGATCAGAGTATGTAACAGCGGCCAGCTGCGGCAAGGGGGAAAATAGAGGGGGTTCTGCCTATGTACACAAAAGGGGGTGGGAAAGGGGGGGGGGGTGGACGGCTAACTTGTACTTTGGCACCTATACACTGGCTAACGTGTACTGTGGCACCTATACAGTGTGTTCCTGTCCACGCTCCCTCGCGAAAGCCGGAAGTGAGCCAGCAAAACATGTCTGGTACACACGGCGTGGTTGTGTGACCCACGTGGAGTGTGATCTACCCTCCGCTGCTCTTGCTAACATAATTAATTTCTGTCATACCATAAGATTCTATGATTAACCATAGTCTTTAGTAGTGTGATTATAGTTAGATAAACTGCCTAACTATTCTATCATTTGATTCCAATTTAATATTAAATTAATTTAATCCCAGGTTCTATTGTGTGATGTTGAATGAAGCAACCTGTTTTTCAGAGTATATCTTTCCATGAAGTCAGTTTATCTCAAGAGATGTATGTACAACCTTGCTTAGATTGTAGAAGCTTAGGAAGAAAGGACAGTCAGTTTACTTAGAATAAGCCCTGAATAAATGCTAGCCAGTGTTTGCTGAATTCAAAGTACAGGTCATGCCTCAAGAAGGAATTTTTTATTTATTTATTGTATTTATAAAGCGCCAACATATTACTCAGCGCTGGACATTAGGAATGCATTGAACTGAATAAAAATGATATATGTGGTTATACTGACAACCTTTTCATATTAGAAATACTATATAGCTATATCATATTAAATATAATGCATGAGATAAACGTTATGTCCAAATCCCTTCATATGTAAACAGAAAACCGGAAGTAGAATTGGTCCATAAGATCATGTCAGCATGTGCCCAATTTTAATTGCCGTATATGTGACGATAAAGCCTTCATTACATTATTAGCTATTACCAGCCGGACAGAAGTACAAGTCAGCTCTCATGAGAAATGTGTCACTCCAACGCATAAGACATAACAAGTTGCTATTGGCCTTAATCCAATGCAGATAATCAATAATGCGTTCATGTGGGATAGACCTTAAATATTAATTATGTCCTGTCTCTTATGTGAATTTAACTCTGTGATGTATTGTGCTAACCTGTATGAGACATGCCTGTTGGATGTGTTTGTGCATGCATGCGTGCACTTATACATATGTCCTGCGGTAAGAACAAACATATGTTATTCTAATAATAATGAGTGGATGATATTACATTTCTCATAGGCAGATTCAGACCATATTATTTCAGAATGTATTGTCAGCATTATGCCAGAGAATTGCTGTTTAATGTTAAATTCTTCTTTCTAAAAGCTTGGAAGTCTTGCTAAGATTTAATTATTAAGCTCTAAGTAATTATTGCAAGAGTCCCAAGGGAGAGGAACAGTAGTTACTGTAACTAGTTCTAATCAGCTTTGTGTATTCCCAAATATTTTTTATTTACTAAAGGTTTATCCATTGTTCCTTCATGGAACAGAAGTCAATATTGCATATTTTACCATACCATAGTTTAAATTATTTTTTTAAATATAATCCAATAATGCCACCTGCAGGAAAAATGATGACATGACAGTATAAATCATTGGTAGTCAAGGGTGTCCCTACTGGGGAAATCCATTATTTATTTAAGTTTAAAGTTTAATTTGAAAAAACACCCACTGATTATTGATTTGTTGAAAGTTAATCTGTAAGGCAGCACGGTGGTGTAGTGGTTAGCGCTCTCGCCTTGCAGCGCTGGGTCCCCGGTTCGAATCCCAGCCGGGGCACCATCTGCAAGGAGTTTGTATGTTCTCCCCGTGTCTGCGTGGGTTTCCTCCGGGTACTCCTATTTCCTCCCACATCCCAAAAACATACAGATAAGTTAATTGGCTCACCCATAAAATTGGCCCTAGATTACAGTACTTACATTATATAATACATACATAGATATAACAATAGTAGGGATTAGATTGTGAGCTCATTTGAGGGACAGTTAGTGACTATATATATATATATATATATATATATATATATATATATATATATATATATATATACTGTACAGCGCTGCGTAAGATGTCGGCGCTATATAAATACTAAATAATAATAATAAGGCAGGTTTATTGATAATGGTGGGACATAAAACAACAGGGCCTAGACGCAAGGATACACAAAAAATAAAATTGAAACACACCCAAAGAACTATAACTAAGGGGGAGACTGACCAAGGCCTGGAACAATTCCACATAACCATATGCTTGGTAAATATACATTTTAATTGCGTTAATCCCAAATAAGTTGAATCTTGGTTAATTAGATACTGTTACACATCCTCATTCTCTGATGGGTGTTTTCTGATGTTGCAATTTAGAAATATCCCACGATTTGAGAATATAGTCATTTTTTTAGATATAATAATAATAATAATAATAATTATTATTATTATTATGTAAAACCAAGATTCCCAGACCGTGACTTAATTGAAAAGTTTTAGATTGGGGTGAGGAATTCCTCAAAAAGCAGGACAGGTAATTTTAATATTTTTTTCCCCATTGCATGTTTTCCTATCTTTCTACCTAAATCTTGCTGTGCAGGTTAGATTAGTATACTGGTTATAGAGTGTACTGTTATGTGGTATTGCAGATGCAAGCTAGGTCAGCCATATTGTCTTCATATGTCTCATAGTGAATGGTGTAGTGGACACGCCCTTTTATTTGCTGATGAATCTGTGAGTTTGATTCTTTATAAATAAGCTTACAACCGAAAGTACTGTATACATTTTATCTGAAGAATAACTTGATTTGCATTCTTTCATTGAATTACTATAGTTGTATTAATACATTTGATTTTTTGTTTGCATTCTTTCATATTTGTACCAATATAATAGGAATTGTTCGATAAAGAACTCATAAAGCGGGCATATCTGTATATCATAAAAAACAAGTGTCAGCGCCAAGGCAGAAGGCGACCGCAGCCGAGAAGGACAATGTCCAAAAGTCCACACAAGCAATGAATATATAAAGTCAGCGCAGGTCTATAGTAATACAGCTTTCATCATTTTTTGGTATACAGGATCTTCGAACAAAAGGGTAAAGAAGCAAGGCTTACCAGATTCCAACAACCCACATTATAAGGTTGTAAACGAGTTTGATAGGTGGTCCGCAGAACTTTCAAATGGTGTCCTTTCACCAGCGATGTTGCACACTACAGATTCCTCCGGAATATAGTAGATATCCTGAGATCGCAGAGACTCACCAAAGGGGAGTCCAGTAGGATAGTGACATGAAAGAGATATACGGCACATCTAAGTGTAAACCGTCTTTATTACATAACAAGTAAAACAATTAAAAACAAGGATAAAGGAAAACTCACATACGGGGCCCGTGCACTGGGAACCCCGAAAAAGTAGCGCGCATAAAATGGTCAATAGAAGACCTCAAATAAAATGGTGCCGCCTGTCGCCTTCCCGACCGGTTTCGCAATCTTGCGTCATCAGGGGAGAAAGGCGACCAGGCGGCCAGCACCAACTTTATAACATTTTTGAATTAAAAAGTGGGAGTGGTTAGGCTCCACCTTATTCACACTACACTAGTCAAAGGCAGAAAGCATCAAACATGAAATAAAACATTGTGACAAATTGCATTGTGTCAGGGAGTCAGTAGCAAAAGATCTCTCAGATAGTGTGAATAAAAAGAGGTGAATGCAATATTACCTGCATATTCAATTCGTAGTAGGCTAGTTCAGGCTAAATTAAAAGCTAGATTGATTACTCTGCCCTAGGGCATATCTTTCCTATGTAAAAGCTTCTTTCTAGATGAAAAGCAGGCACTTCCTGTACCAGAAGTAGTCACTGGAACTCAGGAAGTAGCCTTGCACTCCACCAGGGTCAAGTGGAGCACAAGTTCTTCCTGTGAAGGGAAAAAAAATAAAAAATCCAATGCGTATGCAATGACGCATACGATCATAAAAACGTGAACAATGAAGCACATAGCAGTGCAGTGCGGCTATAAATATGCATGAAGTGTACTCAGGTGTGCAATGAAAAGCGCGTCTAATGTACTATACTAAGAAGGTGCATAAATCTGTATGCATAGTAAAAACAATGAAATGATAAAACAGCCTCCATGGGAGCTCCAGGGACCTTAAGTGGTGAAAGTGAAGAACATCCATAGTGATCATGCAAGACAGATCCCATAGGTATCCGATAGATGGAAATTATGCAAAGTTATGCAAATGTATATACACAGCAGTGTAATGCGGCTATGACTACGCATAAAGACTACTTAACCATGCCATAAAGAGCACATCTAAAGTGAAAGCGGTCTCTACTACAATGTAGAACACGCATGCGGCGAAGCATAAAACAACAAAAAGCGCACATAGGGACAAAAATCCACTGCGAGCATCTAAACCGACATATGGAACAATAAACAAAAATAATTGATCTTATGCTGCAATGAAGTCGCATTTAGTAAAAAAAAAAAAATGCAATGCGTATGCAGTGACGCATACGATCATAAAAGCGTAAACAATGAAGCACATAGCAGTGCAGTGCGACTATACATATGCATGAAGTGTGCTTAGGTGTGACATGAAAGGCACGTCTAATATACTGTACTAAGAAGGTGCATAAATCTGTATGTATAGTGGAGACAATGAAATGATAGAACAGCCTCCGTGGGAGCTCTGGGGACCTCAAGTGGTGAAAGTGAGGAGCATCCATAGTGATCATGCAAGACAGATCCCATAGGTATCCGATAAATGGAAATTATGCAAAATTATGCAAATTCATATACTCAGCCGTGTAGTGCGGCTATGATTATGCATAGAAAACTCCATGCACTGATAACAGAGGACAACAGACAGCACTCTGTGGGGTAGGGAGCAACAAAGGGAAAAAGAGGGACCACGACCTCCCAATATATCCTATCAAAATTAAGAGGGTATATAAATTCGTATGCTTGGTGAAAAAACAGTGACAGAATAGAACAGCCTCAAACGGAGCTCCGAGGGCATCTAGTGGTGAAATGAGAAACAGTCACAATAATCGTGCAAGACAGGCCCCAAAGGAAACAGTGAAATTTATGCAAAAAATTAAAAATTATTAAAAAATATTAAAAATGCAGTCAAATTGACCAGTATATGCGGGCCTTACAAAAAAGCATGCAAATGTATGGAAAATAAAAAATATGATAAAGCATTAAGAATTATTGATAAAACAGTTTACATCCAGTTCAATATTCAAACCAGCTGGACTGAGGGTATTCAGTCTAAAGATCCATTCAGTTTCTAATCTCGATATATCTCTTTCTAAATTTTGTCCCCTCCAGCATCTTTTAGTACCATCGATAACACAAAACTTCAAGCCTGAAGGGTTCCTGTCGTGATGGAGGGCAAAATGTTTTGAGACCGAATGATCCTTAAACCCTTTACGTATAAGGTAGACGTGTTCTCCCAATCTTTCTTTAAAGGTTCTAGTGGTTCTACCTACATATCTCAGTCCAC
Source organism: Hyperolius riggenbachi (assembly GCF_040937935.1). Lineage (NCBI taxonomy): Eukaryota > Metazoa > Chordata > Amphibia > Anura > Hyperoliidae > Hyperolius > Hyperolius riggenbachi. The sequence continues at coordinate 147,062,666 of NC_090654.1, forward strand.
AAGGACATTCTAAAAGATAAACTATATGTGTGCTTTCGCATGTGAAAAGACGTCTAATCTGCAGTGTGGGACTTCGGTGATCATTCCCAGCAAAGGAAGTAATTTTTCTGGGCATATTAATGCAAGCCTTACAACCTTTGCATTTCTTGCATCGAAAAAAACCTTTTAGGGGAAATAAATGGGCAGAGGCAGTTTTAGGTGGATCTATATGGCTATGTACAAGGCGATCTCTAAGATTAGGCGCTCTCCTGAAGATAACTCCCGGATTGTCCGCAAGCATAGGACCAATCACTGGATCACTCCTCAGGAGATGCCAATTCTTGTACAAAACTTTTTTTATGTCTTTGTGTTGGATATTATATTGAGTGAGAAAGTTAATGCCATTCTGTTTAGTAGTATCCACTGTTCTATTCCTCTTGGTGAAAGACCGGACCTCCTGACCAATCTCATCCCTCACAGATACAAGGTCTGAGGCCGGGTAGCCTTTATCTTTAAATCTAGAGATAAGAAGGTCACTTTGGATAAAATAATCAGTTTGGGAGGAGCAATTCCTACGCACACGGTGGAATTGGGGGTACCTAGGAGTCAATTCCACCGTGTGCGTAGGAATTGCTCCTCCCAAACTGATTATTTTATCCAAAGTGACCTTCTTATCTCTAGATTTAAAGATAAAGGCTACCCGGCCTCAGACCTTGTATCTGTGAGGGATGAGATTGGTCAGGAGGTCCGGTCTTTCACCAAGAGGAATAGAACAGTGGATACTACTAAACAGAATGGCATTAACTTTCTCACTCAATATAATATCCAACACAAAGACATAAAAAAAGTTTTGTACAAGAATTGGCATCTCCTGAGGAGTGATCCAGTGATTGGTCCTATGCTTGCGGACAATCCGGGAGTTATCTTCAGGAGAGCGCCTAATCTTAGAGATCGCCTTGTACATAGCCATATAGATCCACCTAAAACTGCCTCTGCCCATTTATTTCCCCTAAAAGGTTTTTTTCGATGCAAGAAATGCAAAGGTTGTAAGGCTTGCATTAATATGCCCAGAAAAATTACTTCCTTTGCTGGGAATGATCACCGAAGTCCCACACTGCAGATTAGACGTCTTTTCACATGCGAAAGCACACATATAGTTTATCTTTTAGAATGTCCTTGTGGACTGAGATATGTAGGTAGAACCACTAGAACCTTTAAAGAAAGATTGGGAGAACACGTCTACCTTATACGTAAAGGGTTTAAGGATCATTCGGTCTCAAAACATTTTGCCCTCCATCACGACAGGAACCCTTCAGGCTTGAAGTTTTGTGTTATCGATGGTACTAAAAGATGCTGGAGGGGACAAAATTTAGAAAGAGATATATCGAGATTAGAAACTGAATGGATCTTTAGACTGAATACCCTCAGTCCAGCTGGTTTGAATATTGAACTGGATGTAAACTGTTTTATCAATAATTCTTAATGCTTTATCATATTTTTTATTTTCCATACATTTGCATGCTTTTTTGTAAGGCCCGCATATACTGGTCAATTTGACTGCATTTTTAATATTTTTTAATAATTTTTAATTTTTTGCATAAATTTCACTGTTTCCTTTGGGGCCTGTCTTGCACGATTATTGTGACTGTTTCTCATTTCACCACTAGATGCCCTCGGAGCTCCGTTTGAGGCTGTTCTATTCTGTCACTGTTTTTTCACCAAGCATACAAATTTATATACCCTCTTAATTTTGATAGGATATATTGGGAGGTCGTGGTCCCTCTTTTTCCCTTTGTTGCTCCCTACCCCACAGAGTGCTGTCTGTTGTCCTCTGTTATCAGTGCATGGAGTTTTCTATGCATAATCATAGCCGCACTACACGGCTGAGTATATGAATTTGCATAATTTTGCATAATTTCCATTTATCGGATACCTATGGGATCTGTCTTGCATGATCACTATGGATGCTCCTCACTTTCACCACTTGAGGTCCCCAGAGCTCCCACGGAGGCTGTTCTATCATTTCATTGTCTCCACTATACATACAGATTTATGCACCTTCTTAGTACAGTATATTAGACGTGCCTTTCATGTCACACCTAAGCACACTACATGCATATGTATAGTCGCACTGCACTGCTATGTGCTTCATTGTTTACGCTTTTATGATCGTATGCGTCACTGCATACGCATTGCATTTTTTTTTTTTTTTTTTTTACTAAATGCGACTTCATTGCAGCATAAGATCAATTATTTTTGTTTATTGTTCCATATGTCGGTTTAGATGCTCGCAGTGGATTTTTGTCCCTATGTGCACTTTTTGTTGTTTTATGCTTCGCCGCATGCGTGTTCTACATTGTAGTAGAGACCGCTTTCACTTTAGATGTGCTCTTTATGGCACGCTTAAGTAGTCTTTATGCGTAGTCATAGCCGCATTACACTGCTGTGTATATACATTTGCATAACTTTGCATAATTTCCATCTATCGGATACCTATGGGATCTGTCTTGCATGATCACTATGGATGTTCTTCACTTTCACCACTTAAGGTCCCTGGAGCTCCCATGGAGGCCGTTTTATCATTTCATTGTTTTTACTGTGCATACAGATTTATGCACCTTCTTAGTATAGTACATTAGACGCGCTTTTCATTGCACACCTGAGTACACTTCATGCATATTTATAGCCGCACTGCACTGCTATGTGCTTCATTGTTCACGTTTTTATGATCGTATGCGTCATTGCATACGCATTGGATTTTTTTTTTTTTTTCCCCTTCACAGGAAGAACTTGTGCTCCACTTGACCCTGGTGGAGTGCAAGGCTACTTCCTGAGTTCCAGTGACTACTTCTGGTACAGGAAGTGCCTGCTTTTCATCTAGAAAGAAGCTTTTACATAGGAAAGATATGCCCTAGGGCAGAGTAATCAATCTAGCTTTTAATTTAGCCTTAACTAGCCTACTACGAATTGAATATGCAGGTAATATTGCATTCACCTCTTTTTATTCACACTATCTGAGAGATCTTTTGCTACTGTCTCTCTGACACAATGCAATTTGTCACAATGTTTTATTTCATGTTTGATGCTTTCTGCCTTTGACTAGTGTAGTGTGAATAAGGTGGAGCCTAACCACTCCCACTTTTTAATTCAAAAATGTTATAAAGTTGGTGCTGGCCGCCTGGTCGCCTTTCTCCCCTGATGACGCAAGATTGCGAAACCGGTCGGGAAGGCGACAGGCGGCACCATTTTATTTGAGGTCTTCTATTGACCATTTTATGCGCGCTACTTTTTCGGGGTTCCCAGTGCACGGGCCCCGTATGTGAGTTTTCCTTTATCCTTGTTTTTAATTGTTTTACTTGTTATGTAATAAAGACGGTTTACACTTAGATGTGCCGTATATCTCTTTCATGTCACTATCCTACTGGACTCCCCTTTGGTGAGTCTCTGCGATCTCAGGATATCTACTATATTCCGGAGGAATCTGTAGTGTGCAACATCGCTGGTGAAACGACACCATTTGAAAGTTCTGCGGACCACCTATCAAACTCGTTTACAACCTTATAATGTGGGTTGTTGGAATCTGGTAAGCCTTGCTTCTTTACCCTTTTGTTCGAAGATCCTGTATACCAAAAAATGATGAAAGCTGTATTACTATAGACCTGCGCTGACTTTATATATTCATATCTGTATATCAGAAATCAAATGATTTGGGATTCCTCCTGCTTATAAGGAATCTTAAATTATTTTGCTATCATAAGTCACAGCTTGTATGACATCATCATAACTACTCCTTAATTTGCCAGACAATTGAAAATCGTGAATCGAATCGAAATCGCAATTTCTGACAAATAGTGCAATTCAATATTTTCCTAAAATCCTTCAGGCCTAGTTGATCCTGGGGAAGAGTCTCAGTACGTCCGCTTCCTGGACTGCGACTGGCACTGGGGGGCTGTGTCCCATGAGTGTGGATGTACGGGGAGGAGCTTCCCTTGGCATGGACACAGGGGCCCCGAGCTGCTTGGATTGATGCTCGAATCTGCAGTAGAACTTGTTGAGCTCCACAGCCAGTTGGGTGCTAGGAGTCACATGATGTGCTGGGGCTTTGAAGTTTCTGATTGCGCTAAAGCCTTTCCATACCTTTCATGAGTTTTTGGACTGGTGGCTAAAACCCATCTTGTCGGAGTAGGCCCTTTTTGCAGCTCTCAGTTCTCAGTTCAGGGAGTTCCTAGCTGCCCTGAACTGCTCGGGGGTGCCGGACTTATGCGCATCCTCCTTGAGTTTTCATAGCCGGCGCAACTTGCTGCTGAACCAAGATTTGTTCTTTGGGAAGACCTTGAAATACTTGGTTGTGACGCTTGACTCCTTGCAGAAGCTGATACAGGAGGTGACATTCTTTGTCCACTCCTCCAGGCAGGGTGCCTCCAGGGCTGACCAGTCAGTGCAGTCACAGAATACCTGTAGCTCTAGCTTTGCTTCCTCTGATGATGGGCTTTGAGGACTCAAAGGGCCTTCTGTAGGGAGGGGGATCAGGTGGATAAGGTTGGGGTCAGAGTTCCCCAGGGCATCTCCTTGAACAGCCTTGTACATGTTAAGGACCGTGTAGCAGTGGTCTTAGGGTGTTGCGATTTCTGGTTGGGCACATAATGTGTTGCTTATACTGTGGCGGCTCCTGTAGCAGGTTGGGCTGTTGAAGTCCCCCAGAATGATGAAGGCGGCTTCCGGAAGTGCATTCTCCCACTAGGAGACTGCACTTCTGGAAGCGCTCTTCATCATCCTGGGGGACAGTGTCGCTGAGAAGTACGTTTTTTGTCAAAAGATTTCTCATCAGAACCTCTTGTACTGTTGAAAAGCTTTCCGACTTTTTAACCACTTAAGCCCTCGGTCGTTTTCACTTTATGCATCCGAGCAATGTTCACCTCCCATTCATTAGCATATAACTTTATCACTACTTATCACAATGAACTGATATCTTGTTTTTTCCGCCACCAATTAGGCTTTCTTTGGGTGGTGCATTTTGCTAAGAGCTACCTTACTGTAAATGCATTTTAGCAGTAAGAATAAGAAAAAAACTGAAAAAATGCATTATTTCTGTTTTCGGCCATTATAGTTTTAAAATAATACATGCCTCCATAATTAAAACCCACGTATTGTATTTGCCCATTTGTCCCGGTTATTTCACCGTTTAAATTATGTCCCTATCACAATGTATGGCGACAATATTTTCTTTGGAAATAAAACAGCATTTTTTCCGTTTTGCATCCATCACTATTTACAAGCTTATATAAAAAAATATAGAAATATTTCATCTTTACATAGATATTTAAAAAGTTTAGAGCCTTAGGTAAATATTTTTTTTTTTTTTTTTTTATCGTAATGTTTTTTTTATTATTATTAAACATTTTATGTGGGTATTTTTGGGAGGGTGGAAGGTGAATAGTATTTGATTTGGGTAAATATATTGGGTAATATATTACTTATTGGTCACAAGATGGCAACCTTGAGTTTGTTTACATGACATCACTCTAAGCTTAGAGGGACATAGTAGGTAGAGATGGCCCGAACCGTTTGCCGGGCCAATCTCTCTGGGCCTTGTACTACTTCCGGGTTGCTATGACCTGGAGTAGTACGCCTGCGCTGGCCCGGCGGTGCGCATCCTATATCGCGCTCCCGTTGCCGGGCACTCTCTGCGCATGAGCATGACGTCACGCACATGCGCAGAAAGTGCCCGGCCCAGCGCAGGCGTACTACTCTGGGTCGTATCCAAGGAGTTTGTTTATTTGCATTAAACCACGCTATTAATTGTGCAAACCTAGCTGCCAAATGATAATAAAAGAGATTAGGTAAGCCAATTCCACCTTTAGAGCTGTGTCTGTAAAGATAAATGTTTTTGAACCTTGCAGGTTTTCCACCCCACACAAATTTATGTAATAATTTCTGCATTTTAGAGATTATCTGGTTTCCAGGGTCTAAAGGAAGGGCTCTCGTATAATATAATACACGGGGAAGTATCACCATTTTTATAGCAACAGCTTTACCCAACCATGAAATCCTGTACTGTGACCATTCCTTAAGTGTACCTTCAATATTCTTAAGCAATGGCTCATAATTGGCCTTAATAAGACCATCATAAGAAAGTTCTTTAGTCACCCATTTAAAATCAAAGTTGGCTTTGTAAAATTTTAACACCTGCTCAGGTAAATTTATAGGCAATGCTTGAGACTTTGAGGGATTCACTTTAAGACCTGATAGCTCGCCAAAACGGTCTAATAATGGGAGTAGCGTAGGCATAGATGTCAAAGGTTGCGATAAAAATAATAATGCATCGTCAGCATATAAACTGCGTTTGTATTCTTTATCTTCCTTCACATAACCTTTAATATTAGGGTTCATTTGTATTGCTAAAGAAAGGGGCTCAATAGCTATAGAGAAAAGTAGTGGGGAGAGGGGGCATCCCTGCCTAGTGCCCCTAGTGATCGATATTGGGTTTGAGAAAATTCCTGGCAGTCTCAGCTTTGCTTGGGGATCATTGTACAAAGCTAAAATTGCCTGTATAAATTCTCCAGAAAAGCCCATTTTTGAAAGTACTGCATATAAATAGGACCACAGGACAGAGTCGAACGCCTTGTGTAGATCCAGACTCAAAAGAAGGAGTCTTTGGTCATTCAGTTTAACATCCTGTAGAATATTACAAACCAGTCTGGTGTTGTCTGTAGTTTGCCTTGCTGGGACAAAACCAGATTGTGGGGGGGGGGGGGGGGGGGGAGATTAAATCTACAATAATTGTTGATAAACGAGTAGCTAGGATCTTTGAGAAAATGTTAATATCATTGTTTATCAATGAAATCGGCCTGTAATTTTGCGGGAGGGTATGATCTAAGTTAGGCTTGGGTATTAGGGACACGAATGCTTTTGTAAGTTCTGGGGGAAATTTCTGGCCACATAAAGCATCATTGTACAGAGAATGTAGCTGGGGAATAAGAATTTGTTTAAACTTCTTAAAATAAAGTCCAGTGAAGCCATCAGGACCTGGGGCTTTTGAATTTTTTAAAGAGGAGACTGCTGCTTCAATTTCTTTAGTAGAGATTGGAGCGTTCAAAAGGGATTTCTGCTCGTTGGTAATCTTAGGTAAGGGTAAAGATTCCGGCCATCCATCTAGATCAGGGTTGGGTGGTAACTGGGGGGTATTAAAAAGGTTAGTATAAAAGTCTTCAAATATTTCCAGAACCTTGTGGGGAGCAGATTCAACTGTACCGTGTTTATTTTGTAACCTATACAAATGGGGAGGTTTGTAATACTGTGTCAGTTTTCTGGCAAATTGAGTGCTAGGTGAGTTACCATAGAGTAAGAATCTTGCCTTTGAAAATTTTAGTGTTTTCTCCACTGAATCTGAAAGAAGTTGATTCAGCATCTGCCTCTTTTCACGGATCTGGAGCAACCTATCGTGATCTAATGTTAAGCTGTGTTGACTATATAGTTTATCTAGCTCATCAGTAAGCTTCAGAATTTTTGATAATCTCTCTTTTTTTCCTCCTGGATGCCAATTGTATAAGTTTACCTCTTAATACAGTTTTATGTGCAGCCCACAAGGTTCCGATAGACACCTCTCCGTTCTCATTCAATAGAAAGTATTCTTCAAGAGAAGCATGAATTTCTTGCACTATGACAGGGTCCTGTAATAATAGGTCGTTAAGACGCCAACTTTCTTGCGAGTATGGCATTCCAAGAAAGCCTAAATTACCTATGACAATGTTATGATCAGACCACACACATTGTTGGATATCTGAAGAAGTGGCGTTAGCCATCAAAATGGGAGAGAGAAATAGATAATCTAGCCTAGCATAAGTGTTATGTGGGCTAGAATAGAAGGAGTAAGATCTATCTCCCATATTGAAGGCCCTCCAGAGGTCTGTTAATTCATACCTTTTCAGGGATCTACGAAGTGCTTTAGGAAATAATTTGCTGACCTCCGAGATTGAGCTTCTGTCAGATAAAGGATTATTGTACTTAATTGTACGCACAAGCTGTAATGTTGTCCTATGTATGCTTTTCCTATGTATGTGCCATGCTTAACTGTATGCTATTTCTTGTTTCTTCATCAACGACCCTGTATGCGCCAAAACCAATTCCGGGTACAATCCACCGTTGTACTTGGCGATAATAAATTCTGATTCTGATTCTAAAGGATTATTCACACAGTTCATATCTCCTGCTACCATCAAGTGACCAGAAATATATTTATCGAGTATTGTAAAAAGATCACGAAAAAATGTTGCTTGGGCTGAACTTGGTGCGTATATATTGCATAAAGTGACATCCTTCCCATTTAAAGATCCTTGTATAATCAAAAATCGGCTCTCAGGATCAAAGGCAATACCATTTCGGATTAGAATTGCAACGCCCCTAGTTTTATTTGTAAAAGTAGTAAAATATGCTTTTTGATAAGCTCTGTCAAAAAATCTAGAACAAGCCCCAGTATTATAGTGAGTTTCTTGTAGAAACAGAACATCAGCCTTAAGCTGCTTATACTGATGAAAGGCTTTCCTTCTTTTAGATGGGGAATTAAATCCCTGTACATTGTGACTGATCAAACGAAGGGCCATATTAGAGAATGTAGGGGAAATAGCTAATATTCAGATTTACTAGAGGCGATGCAATTCTGGAAGAGTGAATCAGTATATTCAAATCGGCTCGGAGTGTACATTTTGTGAGTAAAAACTTGGTATAAGTGATCGACCCTAGAACAAGCATATCATAAGCGTTCAAAACATATTTAAGAAAATTAAAGATTAAAAGAACAAGAAGATAAACAATCCTTAGTTCAAACATTATAGTAGAACTATCAATAAGGTAGTGAGTTCAACAGGTAACAACCCCAATATTATTAGGGAAAGAGTTCCTGTGATACAACAGCGGTGAGGATATAAATCCAAGCGCTGAGGGGGGGGAAATAGTGCACTAGGCCCAATCCAGAGGGAGCCGCTGCTATCTGAAAGTTAGTTCAATATAGGTGCAATATAAGGTGGACATAGACGAGTCCCAGTAGTGCCATCATATAATGTGAAGAAACATTACAAAGTTAGAATAATGCTTGCCCATTCCAGTTCCTCATCGGGTAGGATCCGGGGATCTCGGGGGAGAGCTTCTTGCAGAAGAGGAGCCTGGTCAATTCTTTGATTGTGACCAGATTGGAGTTAAAGGCCTTCGTTGTGAGCTTTGCAGTGACATCTCAGCTAGGCCCAACGATGCTAAGAGCTTTTCACTTGCTTTTGGTGTCTGGATAATATGCGTCTTGTCGTTTAATGTTACGATTAATTTAAATGGGTAACCCCATTTGTATCAGATTTGCTCCTTGACCAGAACCGAGGTGATTGCTTTCATGCTTTTACGCTTTTCCAACGTTATCGGAGATATATCCTGAAAAATTTGGATTTCGTGGTCTTCATATTTAATTTGTCCTACGGTTCTTGCAGCTTGTATGATTTGTTCTTTGACTAGGAAGTCCTTCATGCATAGGATAATATCCCTTGGCGGCAAGTTAGGTGCTGGTAGAGCTCGGAGTGCTCTATGCATTCTGTCGCATGTGAAGGCGCCTTCAGCATCTTCAGGCAGCAATGCTTTAAAGATGTTGTTAACATGCGGGGTTAGTTCCTGATAAGATTCGGGAAGGCCTCTAATGCTCAAATTATTCAGTCGATTACGATTGTCTAAATCTTCTGATTGTAATTGAAGCGCCTGTACCGTCTCCTGCAGAGATCAGTGTTCAGCCTGTAGCTCTTTGTGGGATTTGAGTAGATCATCGTGTTTAGTTTCAAGTAGGTCAGTTCTGCTACCGAGCGAGGCTATCTTGTGGGCTAAGGTTGCTTCTACCCACCGCAGCTCGGATTGAAACTTCCCCGCAAGCTTAGTGTACATCTGCTCCAGACTGTCTTCTAAGTCTTTTTTAGTGAGGGGTTTCGCCCGTTCAGGTCTTGATTCAGTCCAGTCTGGGCCTGTATCAGGCAGGGAGTCCTGTGACGCAGTTGGAGAGCTGCGGCCATCTTGGATCGACATGGCTGCCACTCGCGGCCTAAGAAAGTAGTCTGTGACTGACCTCTGTGATGATGAGGATTCAGTCTTTTTCCTCCGAGACATGCACCAGCGGTTCAGGAGGGGATGGCTTATGTTTTTGTTTCCGAAAGTGCTAAAGAGCCCTCCGTTATGCGACAAAGTGGATCAGCGGCGAGCGGAGCTACCACTTCATGCTTCCTCCTTCCGGCGCGTCGCGCATGCGCCCCCGGGAAATGTTAATTTTGTGCCAAAGCGTTCATCTCTGGTTTCCTTTAAAGAGAATCTGTATTGTTAAAATCGCACAAAAGTAAACATACCAGTGCGTAAGGGCACATCTCCTATTACCCTCTGTCACAATTTCGCCGCTCCCCGCCGCATTAAAAGTGGTTAAAAACAGTTGTAAAAAGTTTGTTTATAAACAAACAAAATGGCCACCAAAACAGGAAGTAGGTTGATGTACAGTATGTCCACACATAGAAAATACATTCATACACAAGCAGGCTGTATACACCCTTCCTTTTGAATCTCAAGAGATCATTGTGTGTTTCTTTCCCCCTGCAGTTCTCATGCACTGAAGTTTCAGGCTGCTCGTTTTTCTCCTGCAAACAGCTTTGCCCTTGTCTGTAATTCTTCAGTATGTGAAAGCCCAGCCAGCTCAGAGGACAATTTATCCAGCTTGTAAAAGATAAGAGAGAAGAGAGAAGCTGCCCTAATCTAAATAATACACAGGCAGTGTGCATAGAGGGGCCTGGAAGGGTAGTTCATAGCAGAACCACAACACTGAAGAACTTGGCAGCCTTCCAGACACAGGCCGACAAGTCTGACAGGGGAAAGATACATTGATTTATTACAGAGACTGTGATAGTAGAAAGTGCTGCAGTAAGCCAGAACACATTAGAATAGCTTTTGGAACTTGTAGGATGATAAAAAACAGGATGCAATTTTTGTTACGGAGTCTCTTTAAAGAGGAACTGAACTCAGAATATGAAAACAGAGCATTGCAATCCATGTTAAAAATTGTAGGAAAAACAGTACAATATATGTACAAAAATATGTGAATAAACGATAATATACAATTATATTGATAAGCCACACCCTCTGTGACTTACTCTGCCGTGGCAAGGCTCCCAGAGATCAATGGGAGACTCTCTCCTGCTTATGCAAATCCCTTGCAGCTTTGTTTATTGACACAGTGAGTTATCAGGAGGCACTGTGAAAAGAGAATCCTTACAGCCAGCTGAGGGACTGTAGAAACTTAACTTTGTTTTAAGGCAATGGGAAACACTGGGCTAGCTGATAAAAGTGCAATTAGAGGGCAGCATGATGCAGAGCTGTGCATGGAGGGTCCATGGGCAAAAATCTGTCTGGTCTCTCCCCATTGTTATAATGACTGCATGTTTGGATAAGGTGTTAAAGAGAACCCGAGGTGGGTTTGAAGAATGTTATCTGCATACAGAGGCTGGATCTGCCTATACAGCCCAGCCTCTGTTGCTATCCCAAACCCCCCTGAGGTCCCCCTGCACTCTGCAATCCCTCATAAATCACAGCCACACTGCTGACAAACAGCTTGTCAGAGCTGGCTGTGTTTATCTCTATAGTGTCAGTCTGCTGCTCTCCCCGCCTCCTGCAGAACTCCAGTCCCCGTCTGCTTCTCTTCCCTTCCCGCTGATTGGAGGGAAGGGACGGGGGCGGGGACCAGAGCTATGCAGGAGGAGGGGGAGCAGCTGAGACTGACACTACAGATGTAAACAGAGCCTCACAGCACGTCTGTGATTTATGAGGGATTGCAGAGTGCAGGGGGACCTTAGTGGGGTTTGGGATAGCAACAGAGGCTGGGCTGTATAGGCAGATCCAGCCTCTGTATGCAGATAACATTCTTTAAACACACCTCGGGTTCTCTTTAAACAAATTGGAAAGTTTTTGACAGTCCCTAGACTCCAGGAGGGCTACTTTCTGACTTGTGTGAGTGACTGGCAGGGAGTCACATTACAGACAAGTAGCCTCTGTGTGAATGGGTCTGCAATACAGATAAGATCTCTGCTCCATCTCAGGCTATTCTCAATTTCTCCCTATACCTCTTCTTTCTGGACTAGAGCACGCCAAAATCGCAATCGCTAGCAATTTGTGAGTGCGATTTTTAGAGCGATTTTTGAATGAATCGCTCCAAAAAATGCTACATGCAGTGTGTTTGCGTTTTTTAAAAAAATCACTACGCTGCTGTGAGAACACAGTCATAGGGTAAAATTAGCCAAGCGCTTTTCAAATCACTGTCGATTTGAAAACCGCTCAGAAGTACTCTTGGTTTAAAAACGGGCTCTAGGTCTGTGTTTCACCGTGCGTGTCCGCCGCCCGCTTACCCAGCCACGTGCGTCTGTCGCCCGCTCACACGGCCGCCCGCTCACCCGCCGTACATCCGGCCGTCCGCTCACACGCCGCCCGCTCGGCTCCCTGGCCCCGTCCTCCTGTGTGTGAGAGGCTGGGTCCGTGCTGCGCACATGCGCAGTAGCAAAAAGCACGGACCCAGCTACACAGAGACAACTGTCCCTGCTGTACGCAGGGGCAGTTGCCTATTATTATATAGGATTTATAGAGCGCCATCTTTCGCAGTGCTGTACAGAGCATATTGTCTTGTCACTTAACTATCTTTTTACTTCTCTTTCAGCTTTTCTCTCCTCACCATTTCTCCCCATCTCTGCATAAGGGCTCAGACACACTATAAGCGCTTTTCTGAGCGATTTTACCACAATCGCGATTTTAATGTAAGTCAATGGGAGCCCTTTTTAAAAAGCTTTCAGAAAGTTCTGATGGCTAAAAAGTGCTCATAAAAGCGCTTATAGTGCTTCACAGTGTAAAAAGGACTGAACAAGTTTTTCCCTGGAAAAAAATGAATACATTTATATGCTTCACTGTTAATGCTTCACTCTATATAAAACTAAACAAATGTCCACTAAAAACATATAACAGTCCTCCTTACACTGTGAAGCACCAAACCTCTCTTATGGCCCATACTCACGGGCAACTTTTCTTCACTGTTGCTAGCACACGGGAGCGTGTGCGCGACAGTTCGGCGACAGCTCGTCGCCACGTCCCTCCGCGTACACACACGGAAGAGGGATCAGCGGTGCGACGGAAGCTGCCACCGACGTTCCTCCTCCCCCCCGCCGGAAGCTCCGTATTCTCTATAAAGGTTGCTGTCGCTAGTCCGCATACACACGCGGACTAGCGACAGTTGCGGCGAAGTTGCGGCGGCAACTGTCGGCAGGCGATTGACCGCGCCGATCGCCTGGCGACAGCAGCGGCAAACGACGGTTCGGGGTGCGCGCCCGTGTTGCGCCTCATACTCACGGGCGACCTGCCGCCGCAACACGCGCGCGCCGCGTGTTGCGGCGACAATTGTAGCCCGTGAGTATGGGCCATTAGTGTGTATGTGAACTGATAACGAGAGGGGGACATTGGGCTTGATTCACAAAGCCGTGCTAACTGTTTAGCACTGGCATGCTAAACAGTTAGCACGTGAAGTGCCGCGATCGCGGACATTTGCACGCGATAACGCAGACTTTTGTCTGCGATCGCGGCACTTTGCGCGCACAAAAGTCCGCGAGCTGCACTTCACATGCTGTTTAGCACGCCCATGCTAAACAGTTAGCACGGCTTTGTGAATCAAGCCCATTGTGTATCTAAAAGGGTTGCTTTTTGGCAAAAAATGTTTTTACTGAAATTAGCAAGACTGAAGTAATATCAGTGAAGCGCTTCACAGCGTAAAAAGGACTGAACAAATTTTTCCCAGACAAAACATGACTACATATATATGCTTCACTGTTAGTGCTTCACTCTATATAAAATTAAACAAATATCCAATAAAAAAATATAACAGTCCTTTTTACACTGTGAAGCGCCAAACCTCTATTAGTGTGTATGTGAACTAATAGCGAGAGGGGGAGATTGTGGGTTGCTTTTTGGCAAAAAAAAAAAAGTTTTTCCTGAAATTAACAAGAGTGAAATAATAACAATGAAACATATGCGTGAAACATAATTTAAATGGTTTTATAACCGGGACAAATGGTTAAATACATTTCATGGGTTTTAATTACAGTAGCATGCTTTATTTAAAAACTATAATGGCTGAAAACTGAAAAGTAGTAATTTTTTCCCACATTTTTTCCTATTTTCCCATTAAAACACATTTAGAATAAAATAATTCTTGGCATACTGTCCCACCTAAAGAAAGCCTAATTGGTGGCGAAAAAAACAAGATATAGTTCATTTCATTGGGATAAGTAATAATAAAGTTATGGACGAATTAATGGAAGGAGCGCTGAAAGGTGAAAATTGCTCTGGTGTTCAAGGGGTAAAACCCCTCAGTGGTGAAGTGGTTAAAATGAGAACAAACATATATTGACAGTCAGTCTATTGTACATTGCTCTATTTTAGAGGAAATTATTAAAAGTTATATTTTAATACGACCTATTTAGGAAGAGAAAATTGTTTATTCTAATTGTTGATCAGGTATTGTGTTGATCTCGCACTGCAGGAGGCATAGTTAGAGAAAAAATAATAATAGTTTATCAAGGCATGTGCCAGTATAGTGCAGGGCAGCAGCAGAAGCCACAGCTGTCACTTTCCTGTAACAGGGCGACTGATGATGACCTCATGACACTGGGCTGCAAATCTCATTCTGTGGGCGTGAATGGGCATGTCTAACTCCAACTGTAACACCGCCCACAGAATCAGACTCTGCACCTCCCATGGAGTGAGAGCTGCAAAATGGAGGGAGAGAGTTGCAAGATGGAGCCTGCCATTCTCTTTCATTCATAATTGTATTGCACAAATATATCTACTTTTATATTGCCCTTCACAAGTGTTTTGTGTCTAATCATTCATTTCAAAGGGATAAGGAGGCTCAATTTAGTGACTTTTTTTGGTTCAGTTCCTCTTTAAGCTATTTAAGAATAGCATGTCATAAATTATGAACTGGTGCAGATGCTACCAAAATTAGTTGTTTTAGGGCACAATTAATTTCTCGTAACCTTCTCGGTTTGCAATAATAGGTTCTAGGACTAGATCGATATGTATATAAGATTAAGATACAACTTTTAAAATATGAATACAAAATAAAATAACTGTATCGTACTTGCTGACGCTTGTTGGCCAGGTGGGAAGAGTGTGTCTGTAAAAACTCCAGGATGTAGCCCTGCGGTGTTCGCATTGCAGGTGTGTGATTCCCGGTGAAACCCATGTACAACAAAATATAGGGTCACCAATGACTAAATTCAGCTACCCTGAAACCGAGCGCTTCAGGTAAGCCACACCTGTAGGAACCTTAAGGGCTCTTTCACACCAAGACGTTGCGTTAGATGCGTCGTTAAGGTCGCATAACATGCCCCTAACGCATCGCATGTTAGCTTTGAAGTCGACGTCACATTGATCTGCGTTATGCGTCTCTTGATGCGTACGTGATGCGTACTTTTTGACACATGCGGATCGAACGAAATCTGCGCATGCGGCACATTTAAAAAAAAAAAAGCATTACTGAGCATGTGCAAACATCCGAACGCAGCTACATACAAGTATTACGCACAGCACGCTGCACTTTCATTTACCATGCTGTGTTATACTCCACCGCAACGTGGGCACTGAACAGCCCATTGATTTATTATTGCTGTGAGTTGGGCTGCGTTACAGGCTGCTGTAACGTGGGACTTTAACGTCCCACTGTGAAAGCAGCCTAAGAGCATGTTGTTGGGCAGCTGGTACTTGAGTTTGAACTAGTTGAAAGTCCACAACTTGCCCTGGGGACAAGGACACAACTCCAATTTTGATAGATCAATGATTAGCCAATCTTACTACCTCTATGTAGTATGAGGCATATTTTGAAAACTGAACAGATTTTGTAGGTAAACTCTCATATTACATGGAGGTAGTAAAATCGGTCGCTGGTTGGCCAATCAGAATTGGAAGTGTGTAGCAGGCTTTCGTGTTATGTAATTTGAAGGTAAAATTAGTCTGGCGAGTTTTTTTTTTTTTTTTTTTTTAACAAGCACAAACAAAGAATTTTATACAACAGTCTGAGCAGAAATATATTCATATGCATTTTTCCTAAACCAAAAGCCGTGTGTTAGACATACATAGAAATCGGAGACAACAGAGCTCTATGACCTGTATCCATTAGCATACAAGGAAAGCTGCTCCCCCCTTCCCCAACAGGCCACTAGCGATGATTAAAGATATGCAATTTCTTCGGAGTTGATGCAAAGTTATGCAAATATATGCAGCTTGAAATTGGACAAATACTGGACCTTGGTCTTGGACCAATTAAACATGGGTTTAATTTGATTATTCCATTTTCAAACTGCATATATTTGCATACAAATCTGCATAATTTCAGAAAAATTTGCATCTCCTAGATCATTCCTAAAGGCCACACAAAAGCAAAACTTAAAGGACACCCAAGGTGAAAATAAACAACTGTATCTATCCTCCTTCTCCTAAAAATGACTTTTTAAGATTTATTCTACAGTTTTATTTTATATTTAAATCTACTTAGGTTTTTTTACTGTTTTTTTGTTTTTGTTTTGTTTTTGCTCAATGACACATTCATTGAAGTATGCCAGAGCTAAAATCTATTAACGATTGACCCTTTTTATCTCTCTGCTGTTCTCATAAGCCATTTTCTGCTAGGAAAGTGTTTTATAGTTGTAATTTCTTATCAGTGAGGGTCACACTGTAGTCTGACCCCAGTCCTGACTCAGACAGGAACTGCCACGTACATACCTGATTTATTTATTTATTTATTTATTGTATTTCTAAATAGCTAAAATATTAGGCAGCGCTGGCCATTAGTTAAGGTTACAGACAATATTTAGGGATTACATACAGCAATACGACAATACAGGAATACAAGAAAAACTAGACCACGCAGCACAGTACAAGGTAATGCTTAGTCAGTCACTGGATGGGGGAGCATTGGGATTAGGCACGTTGAGTTCACTCAGATGCATAGCATGGGTGCACAGTAATGGAGGTGCATGATCAGGTAGGACACAAAAGGGAGGAGGACCCTGCCTGAAGGCTTACAATCTAGAGGGATGTTTAGCTCTTTCAGGCAGTGAAAGAAAAAAAGGAACGCAGCACAGCTACAGTGGAATGCAAAAGTTTGGGCAACCTTGTTAATCGTCATGATTTTCCTGTATAAATTGTTGGTTGTTACGATAAAAAATGTCAGTTAAATGTATCATATAGGAGATACACACAGTGATATTTGGGAAGTGAAATGAAGTTTATTGCATTTACAGAAAGTGTGCAGTAATTGTTTAAATAAAATTAGGCAGTTGCATAAATGTGGGCACTGTTGTCATTTTATTGATTCCAAAACCTTTAAAACTAATTATTGGAACTCAAATTGGTTTGGTAAGCTCGGTAACCCAACTTACATACACAGGTGAATCCAATTATAAGAGTATTTAGGGGGGTCAAGTGTACGTTCCTCCCTCTTTTAAATTTCTCTGAAGAGTAGCAACATGGGGGTCTCAAAAAAACTCTCAAATGGCCTGAAGACAAATATTGTTCACCATCATGGTTTAGGGGAAGGATACAGAAAGCTGTCTCAGAGATTTCAGCTGTCTGTTTCCACAGTTAGGAACATATTGAGGAAATGGAAGACCACAGGTTCAGTTCAAGTTAAGGCTCAAAGTGGCAGACCAAGAAAAATCTCGGATAAACAGAAGCGACGAATGGTGAGAGCAGTCAGTCAACCCACAGACCAGCACCAAAGACCTACAACATCATCTTGCTGCAGATGGAGTCACTGTGCATTGTTGAACCATTCGGCACACTTTACACAAGGAGATGCTGTATGCAGTGGAAGCCTTTTCTCCACCCACAGCACAAACAGAGCCACCTGAGGTATGCTAAAGCACATTTGGACAAGCCAGCTTCATTTTGGAATAAGGTACTGTGGACTGCTGAAACTAAAATTTAGTTATTTGGGAATAACGTGGGGTGTTATGCATGGAGGAAAAACAATGCAGGATTTCAAGAAAAACTCCTGTTACCTACAATAAAATATGGTGGTGGTTACATCATGCTGTGTGATTAGTGCAGGGACTGGGAAACTTGTCAAAGTTGAGGGACGCATGGATTCCACTCAGTATCAGCAGATTCTGGAGACCAATGTCCAGGAATCAGTGACAAAGCTGAAGCTGCCCTGGGGCTGGATCTTTTAACAAGACAACGACCTTAAACACTGCTCAAAATCCACTAAGGTGGGGCGTGTCCGCCGCGCATCCACGCTGGACGGTTATGACGAGAGCTCCGTGCAGACTCCCAGATTTAAGCGGCTGTGAAGCAAGCCAGGACGACCTTTTGCTACCCTTTCAGTAGATTAGTATGGCGGAATCTCCTATGGACCTCGATCTCTCCATGAAGTGCAAAAAGGGGGCGCCTAGACCACACAAACTGCTGGAGATCTTCACAGGCATGCAGGCCCGCTGCTAAAAAAGATGGCTCCGAGAGAGACACGGAGATGCGAGTACATATTAACTCGGCGCCACTCAGTTCGGCGTGGGGAGAGACGAATGACGGCTCTCACCACTGCCGCAAAAACTCCCAGGCGTCGTTAAATACTATTCCCCCTCTGAGTGGTCGCAACTCGGAGGGTGATGTAATTCGGGGTCTGGCAGCCGCCGGAGCCCCGAATTACTACTACACACTCCGCGCAGCATAACATTGCTGCTATGGGGCGCCCAGCTTCGGCGCTCGGCTCTCAGAGCCGCGCGCCGAAATGAATAGATTCGGGAGACGAAACCTTCCCGGAGCAACTCAGAAACTGTGAATTTACCTCATACAGCTGCCTTACCTCCTTTTACCGATGGTGATTCCTCCTGAGAATGGGCCCTCGACTTCCAGAAGCCCGGTAAAGTCCAGGCAAAAGCTCACAGACACACTTGCGCAAGTAAGCTCAGCGGCCATTTTAGCTTCTCCTATGCCCGAGCACCTCACTGCATTAGAGCAGTTCCCTGCCTCTGACCAGGGGATAACCCAGATGTACCTGAAAGACCTATTACTGTCCCTAAAAACAGCGGACATTCTGCAAATCGCTAACCATTTCCAAGTGTCAATCAGTGCTCTAGGAGATAGAGTTGCTACAGTAGAAAACAGCATAGCTATGCTGACTAAAGAGCATAACAACTCAGTTGATCGCTGGGAACAGGATCAACAAGATATCACATGGCTTAAAATGAAAGCTGCAGATTTAGAAAACAGAAATAGACGATCTAATCTTAAATTCAGAGGAGTTCACAAATCAATACAACAATCACAACTAAAGAATTATATTGGAACATTAGTCAGCAAGACCTTACCCCAGGCATCTGACATTGAGAGATCTGTTGAAAGAATTCACAGGCTACCCAAGCCACAGCATCTCCCTGACAATATCTCCAGGGATGTTATATGTAACTTCCAATTCTTTCACACACAAGAAAATCTACTACACTATGTCAAGAAGCATGGTTCTCTGCCTGATCCTTACAAAGGAATCGCTCTCTTCTCTGACCTATTCCAAGCTACACTAGCCAAAAGGAGGTCTCTACTTCTCATCACCAAAGCGCTGAGGGAAAATAACATTGCCTACCATTGGGGATTCGCCACCAAATTACTTATACCCAAAGGCGGGAAGACACTTGCAATCCATACTACCAATGACTGATTAAAACTGCTGACCTCATGGGGAATCAAACCGAGAGATGAAACCCTGAAACCACAACATTCTTCCTTTGTCGCCAAAGTACCTCAGGGCTGGCACTCGTCAACCTAATGGAGTCTGCTAGCTCTAATGGTGGTTCACAGTTACTTTACTCAGAATGACACTGATTGCCCAGGAGTCATTCTGCTTCTATCTCCCCCGTTGTAGAGAAGTACACTGCAACTTGATCAAATATTTCTTATACCTTTATATGTTAACTATTCTCTAAACCTATCTCAGAGTTTTGCTTGTACCAAGAAAGATGCTTAATACTCAAGGATGGTACCTTTCTTTTCCCCCTCCCAAACCCTCAGAGCATTTCTGGACTTTATACCAGGGCTGTTGAGTCGGAGTTGGAGTCGAGGAGTCAGTCGGGGCAATTTTGGGCACCCGGAGTCTGAGTTGGAGTCGGAGTCGTGGTTTCATAAACTGAGGAGTCGGGACTCGGATGATTTTTGTACAAAATCCACAGCCCTGTTAAGTATTAGACTAAGGAGTTGGAGTCGAGGAGTTGGAGTCTGAGCCATTTTGGGTACCCGGAGTTGGAGTCTGAGTCGTGGTTTCATAAACTGAGGCGTCGGAGTTGAAGTCGGAAGATTTTTGTACCGACTCCACAGCCCTGCTTTATACAATCTAATCATATCCCATGCTCTCATGAGTTGTCAGCACCCAAATAATCTACCCAAGAACACTTATGATTAACTTTACATCCATAAACGTCAAGGGATTAAAAACCCCAGTGAAGCGCCACTCCACGTGGAAAGAAGCCATCAGATTAAAGTCAGATATCCTCTTCATTCAAGAAACGCACTTCAAAGAGGGGAATGCACCCACCTTCTCCCACCCTAACATCCCACAAGTAATACATAACAATTTCTACAAGAAAAAAAAGAGGAGTATTAACCACCTCAGCGTCGTCCATTACCGCCGCGGTGGATTGCTCAGCCCCTGATGGGTCTTTTTTTTACAATTTAAAAAAAAAACAAAAAACACGCAGCTAGCACTTTGCTAGCTGCGTGTTTAGTTTGCCGCTGCTACGCGCCACGAAAGAGCCCTCAGGGCAGCCTGGCCAATCACCACCAGGCTGCGCTATGGGTTGGATCAGGACCCCCATGACGTTGATGATGTCATTCTGATTGTCGCCATGGCGACGATGGAAGCCCTAACAGGAAATCCCGTTCAGAGTGGGATTTCCTGTTGGGTATGATCGCCGGTGGCGATCAGAGGGGTGGGAGGGATGCCGCAGGGAGGGGGGAATCATGTAGCTAGTTAGCGGTTAAAAAAACCCACCCACGGCTGAGTGCTGCAAAAAAATAAACCGCCAGGGTGGGTAATTGCGTTCCACAAGGATCTCCTGGTCTCAGTCAACTCAGTAGAGAGAGACTGTCAGGGCAAATACATCCTTATATCCTGCACAATTAACCACACACCCCATACCCTACTCAATCTATACGCCCTGAACTTTGGTCAACTCAAATTTTTGAGGAAATTAATTGCTAAAGTTCTGAAGGATAAACCTCCCGGACTAATCATTGGAGGGGACTTCAACATAGTAGCTAACCCTGCACTGGACTCGTCTAACAGCTCTATTAAATCATCTCCCACCATCTCCCCATTACTGGCCCCACTGGGATTTATATGACACTTGGAGGACTTCTCATGGCCCTGAAAAGGACCACACCTACTTTTCACACGTCCACCACTCCTACTCCAGGATTGATTTTTTTTTTTTTTTTTTTTTTTTTTTTAGTGGACAGTAGGGCTGCACATTTTTTCAGTTTAAAACCGCGGTTCGTGTCAAGACGATCTGGTGATCGTCAGTATCCTCGGTTTTTCATAGTGCCCGGCCAGCTGTCTGTACGCTTGTCTGGCCCGCCTACCGCTGTGCGCCGATTGGCCAGAAGCAGTGAATATGTATTAGTGTTAATGAGCGGGAGGCGGATCCACTCGAGCGAGCGGCCCGGGTACACACAGCTTTACCAATCGCTGGATAGCGATGGAATGACGGCAGCGGTAGGCGGAGCTGTACGCTCTGTACAGGCTCGGGCACTATGAAAACTGCAGATAGTGATGATCACCAGATCGTCTTAACAGGAACCAACCCCCCGCTACCCGGCTCATTAGCAATTATAAATAATATGCACTGCTTCTGCCGGTGGATCACCCCCCGCTGCCCGGCTCATAAGCAGAGTCCCGTACGCCGCACATTGCCGTTCAGCCCCCTGCCATCAACCTGACCGTGACAGACACTGTCCCCGTCCCCCGCTAAAGCTTGTTTTGAAAAAAATCGTGAATAAATCGAAATCACAATTTCTGAGCGAAAAATCACAATTTTGATTTTTACCCAAAATCGTGCAGCCCTAGTGGACAGAAACTCTTTATTAAAAATAAGAAATGCTGCTATCCACTCTATTGCGTGGTCAGACTACGCTCCAATCTCATTACAAATAGACCTTTTATCCCACAGCTCCCCCAGGCCTCCCTGGAGGCTCACCAACTCCTTACTTCACTCTGAAAAAAACAAGAATGAAATACTAAAGAGTATCCAGGAATATTTCAACTTAAATGAAGGGACGGAAGTTGGAGAGGCAACAGTTTGGCTAGCTTTTAAAGCAGTCATGAGGGGCACGTTAATCAAAATAGGATCACTAACAAAAAAGTCCCAAACAAAAGAATTAAACACCCTCCTAGATAAAATTAAAGACCGAGAAATTACATAAAGCCCACCCTACCTTAGACAGAGAATGCTCCTTGTTCACTCTCAGACAGGAACTTAAAACCAATTTTGCTCAGGTAAATAATTTTTAGCTGGCCAGATTAAAATTGTCCCATTATCATCAAAGCAATAAGGCAAGCCCTCTACTGGCACGCATGATCCAACTTAGACAAGCAAAAGGAAAAGTAGCAAAATTAACTCGGCCTATCTCTAAAGAACAACTATTTAATCCCCAAGCTATTGCAGATGCATTCAGCGACTTTTATAAATCTTTCTACAACTTAAGACAATAAAGAGGGGCGCATGCGCGGCGCATCATGGGACGGATGTAACTTCCCAGATCTCCGCACTTGAGCAGCGAGGAGCATCCAATTATCGCTGGATATTCAAGCCCTACAGATGTCCAAACTAACTCCCTCGCCCCGTGATATGCCCGGGAGCAGGCGGAACAAAAAGGAAGACAAAACTACTACATCGCCTGAAAAACCCTCCAGAAAATCTAAGGCCCGAGCGGCAACGAAAACCAAGATGGCGGAGGAGGATGCCGCAAGAAGTGCGTCATCCACCCCAGAGAGGCAATCTCCCTGGAGTCTCGCGTCGAGTCAGGCCTCCGAGAACTCGCTGATCTCCCACAGCTCTCTAGAACGTATGGTGGACGACATAAAGAAAGTCTTCCGAGCTGAGCTAAGAGATGCAGTCAAAGACTTTTTACCCAGCAGCTCCACGACCTAGGAACCAGAGTCGGGGAACTAGAGAGGCAGACAGACCCCATAACGGACACTTTTGCAACAGATAAGCTCAAGATGGACGAACAAGCTGCCAAACTAGAAACAATGGAGTATATACTTGAGGACATGGAAAACCATAATAGGAGAGCCAACATGCGCATACGAGGCCTCAGAGTCGGTCGAGGACCTCAAACCAACAGCCTTAAACCTTTTTAACGCCCTCCTACCTCAAATCGATCAATCCAACCTCCGAATCGTGAGAATACATCAGGCCTTGACTAGGAATCCGGATCTGCCCAGAGATGTCGTGCTCAAGCTGCAGCACGAAGAGGAACGCGATATTCTTTTAGAAGCCTCCAGAAATTTAACAGCCCTCCCAGGTGTTCCAGTAACTGTCAAGCTGTTTGCTGACCTCGCACCTGCAACCATACTACGCCAAAGAGCAATGAGGCCAATAACCCTTTCTCTCATCAAAGCTTCTGTTCGGTACAAGTGGGGCTGCCCATACTCTCTCACTTTTCAGCATGACAACCAGACCTACTCTTCGCGCACACCAGAAGAGGCAAGACGACATCTGGTGCAAGCAGGTATTCCGCTAGAACCGATGACTCTACCTTCGTTGCCCCAAAGATCATCCCGGCCGGCCAGAGTCTGGACTGAGGCCACCCGCCACCGATCGCCTCGGTCAGATAATTCCTCGCCGCCATCTTAGGATCTGAATGGCACATGCTCTTTTCCATTCCATTATGGTCAGACACAGCTATTCCATTGACACTTGTACCCCGTGTGAACCTTGGGGATAAGGTATGCCTTGATTTTTTGAGTCATCAGCTCAGGTAACCTTTCCATTATTCTTTTGGAACCTCACTGAACCATATGCATACCAATACCCAAAACCTTGGCTCTTAAAGACCTAGCCACCTACCCACCCAAAGGGTATCCCTTCTTGCTAGTTCTTGCACGGACTTCGGCTACGCACTTTTATTAACTGCCGCTATCCTGATACATGCTAGAGGCCCTTGGCTTGGCATTACTCATATCCAGGATGCGTTCCTGGGGCCTGACTGAGCGTGGCTTCCACACTTTTCACTGCATAAGCCCCATTTAAAACAATACTTTAATGTATACTCTGTGCAATGTCCTAAATACTCTAAAAAATAAACCGTTAAAGTGGCTACTGACACAATGACCAACCTGGTGAGGGGGACTGGAGGGAATGGGAGGCTAGCTGTTACATTATTCCAGCCCCTCTTGATTCCTCTTATCCTCCTTCCACTCCATCGGACTCCCCTGAGATGCCCCAATGGCTCTCATGTTTAATGCATTGTAAGCAATTGTTCATAATCTAAATGACACATTATATTTAGTTACTCAAGTTTTTTTCTCCCTATTTTTCCTATCAAATAGATGTTACTAATTCAGGGGGATATTTGGCGGAAAATCTGCCCAGCCCTGACATATGTTTTTCATATTATGCTTGCTCCTCGCTGCACGAGTTAGTTCGTGCTGTCCCACACTAGATGAGCCACACTGCCAGTTTATTATTGTGGCTGGCAATGTACCTCGTCTCTCAGAGGTTGCTTACCTCTTCTGGAGTCCTAGTACTCCAATGTTTGTTATATGTGTTTATATGTTAATGTTCCACACCCACCATATAGCTTGGTTGCACGGGAGGCAAGACCCAAAAGCATACTAGACTTCTAATGCCTACTTTGGCATTCCCCCCTTCTGTCTGTTGAAATGACCACTTTTAATATTATTTCTCATAACGCTAAAGGACTAAATTCCCCAACTAAGAGGAGAACGGCCTTTCTCGATTACCAAAAATGCAATCCTGATGTTGTTTGCATCCAGGAAACACATTTCACTAAAACTTCCATCCCCAAGTATTACCACAAGAATTTTCAATGCTATTTCGCCTCCTCTGCAACCAAGAACCATAGGTCATTACTCTTGTACATAACTCCCTTCTATTAAGAATTGACAAGACCATAGAGGACGAGAAAGGCAGGTTCCATATTATATTTGGCTCTATACAGGATACTGCAATATGCCTTATAAATCTATATGCTCCTCCTGAAGCGCCTGTACCTGCAATTAAACTAGTTTTAGCACACATCTCAAATATCAACAATACACAGGTAATTTGGGCGGGTGACTTCAATGTTGCTACTAATCCCTCAATCGACAAATCTGGTGCTGCTGTCACGTCAAGACAATGCCTGCTAGCACATCGGCAAACCTCTTTACTAGCTTCCCATCGACTGGTTGATACTTGGCGGGAACATAACCCTCAGAACAGAAGCTACACTTATTATTCTACGGCCCACAAAACCTACTCACGCATAGATCTAATACTATTCTCTGCAGATTTGATTCACAATCTTCTATACTCCAGGCACAAGGTCTCTTCCTGGTCCGACCATGATATCGTATGCACAACAGCTAAATCACTATCTACACCCAGAGACGGGACAAGGTCCTTCAGCACCCAAGGCTGAGACAGCAAAGTGCGCCCCTCTATCCCTCCCACCCCAGCCTTCACACACTGATTGCTATTAGACTAATAGATGCCCCAGAGCCCCCAACCTCCCCAACACCTTAATCTCTAGTTATCTGGTTTGCAGTCACTGTCATGTCACTGAACAGCTGAATGAGTTGTGCGCCTCCTCCTACACTGTGCCCTGAGGCTGGAGCCTCTCCAGCCTCTGTCTCGGCCCGACCCTGTCTACACCCCATGTTCGTTCACCATGGAGACTAAATGAAAGCCTGCTGACTAATAGTACTATTTGTCTTGACGTTGAGGAGCAGTTACTAGAATATTTTAGACTGAATGACACACAGCAAAAGATCTCTGGCTGGCACATAAACCATCCATCAGAGGCTTCTTAATAAAAACAGCTTCACACCACAAAAAATCCAAATCAGAACAGCAGCTAAATCTATCTATATATACAGTGGTGTGAAAAACTATTTGCCCCCTTCCTGATTTCTTATTCTTTTGCATGTTTGTCATACTTAAATGTTTCTGCTCATCAAAAACCGTTAACTATTAGTCAAAGATAACATAATTGAACACAAAATGCAGTTTTAAATGATGGTTTTTATTATTTAGTGAGGAAAAAAACCTCAAAACCTACATGGCCCTGTGTGAAAAAGTGATTGCCCCCCTTGTTAAAAAATAACTTAACTGTGGTTTATCACACCTGAGTTCAATTTCTGTAGTCACCCCCAGGCTTCATTACTGCCACACCTATTTCAATCAAGAAATCACTTAAATAGGAGCTATCTGACACAGAGAAGTAGACCAAAAGCACCTCAAAAGCTAGACATCATGCCAAGATCCAAAGAAATTCAGGAACAAATGAGAACAAAAGTACTGTAATTGAGATCTATCAGTCTGGTAAAGGTTATAAAGCCATTTCTAAAGCTTTGGGACTCCAGCGAACCACAGTGAGAGCCATTGTCCACAAATGGCAAAAACATGGAACAGTGATGAACCTTCCCAGGAGTGGCCGGCCGACCAAAATTACCCCTAGAGGGCAGAGAAAACTCATCCGAGAGGCCACAAAAGACCCCAGGACAACATCTAAAGAACTGCAGGCCTCACTTGCCTCAATTAAGGTCAGTGTTCACGACTCCACCAGAAGAAAGAGACTGGGCAAAAACGGCCTGCATGGCAGATATCCAAGGCGCAAACCACTTTTAAGCAAAAAGAACATTAAGGTTTGTCTCAATTTTGCTAAAAATACATCTCAATTATTGCCAAGACTTTTGGGAAAATACCTTGTAAACCGCCGAGACAAAAGTTGAACTTTTTGTAAGGTGCGTGTCCCGTTACATCTGGCGTCGAAGTAACACAGCATTTCAGCAAAAGAACATCATACCAACAGTAAAATATGGTGGTGGTAGTGTGATGGTCTGGGGTTGTTTTGCTGCTTCAGGACCTGGAAGGCTTGCTGTGATAGATGGAACCATGAATTCTACTGTCTACCAAAAAATCCTGAAGGAAAATGTCCGGCCATCTGTTCATCAACTCAAGCTGAAGCGATCTTGGGTGCTGCAGCAGGACAATGACCCAAAACACATCAGCAAATCCACCTCTGAATGGCCGAAGAAAAACAAAATGAAGACTTTGGAGTGGCCTAGTCAAAGTCCTGACCTGAATCCTATTGAGATGTTGTGGCATGACCTTAAAAAGGCGGTTCATGCTAGAAAACCCTCAAATAAAGCTGAATTACAACAATTCTGCAAAGATGAATGGGCCAAAATTCCTCCAGAGCACTGTAAAAGACTCGTTGCAAGTTATCGCAAACGCTTGATTGCAGTTATTGCTGCTAAGGGTGGCCCAACCAGTTATTACGTTTAGGGGGCAATTTCTTTTTCACACAGGGCCATGTAGGTTTTGAGTTTTTTTTCTCACTAAATAATAAAAACCATCATTTAAAACTGCATTTTGTGTACAATTATGTTATCTTTAACTAATGGTTAACGGTTTTTGATGAGCAGAAACATTTAAGTGTGACAAACATGCAAAAGAATAAGAAATCAGGAAGGGGGCAAATAGTTTTTCACACCACTGTATATATACATACATACAAATCATGAACATATCAGCCCAAGTAAACGTACTCCTCTCAGCTAAATCGGAAAAAGCAATCAATTGGACAAAATCTAAAATATATACACAGTACAATAAACCCAACACATGGCTAGCTAAGAAGCTTAGAGAATCCCACAACCTCAACAAAATCCTGCAAAGCAAATAAAAAAATGGGAATGTCACCTTGGACCCTATAAAAACATATAATTAATTTTTAAAATACTACCAAGACCTCTACTCTAATTCATCATTAAACCCAGACCCCTCCCCAATTGGGTCATTTTTAAGCTCCATATGTACCCCCCATCTCAGACCACATAAAGCAGCGACCCTTAATCTCCCAATCACAGAACTTGAAGTCTTTTCAGCCATAAAGAGATTAAAAAAACGGAAAAGCCCCTGGCCCTGACGGCTTCGCTGCAATATATTATAAAAAATATAAAAAGATTCTCACCCCATACCTTATTAGATTCTACAATACCATTTTGGATGGGAAAGTTCCCTCTTCAGAATTCCTAAACTATTACTGTGATACCGAAGCCTAAGAGAAGACCACCTGGAGGTGAAGAACTATCGCCCAATATCTCTTCTAAACTTAGACAACAAGATCTTCACCACCATTTTGGTCACCAGACTTAAAGTGATCCTTAAGTCTAACAAAAAAAATGAGATTTACTCACCTTGGGCTTCCCTCAGCCCCCTGCAGCCGATCGGTGCCCTCGCAGCCCCGCTCCGATGCTCCTGCACCCGCCGGCGAACACTTCCGGTTTGGCCGTCACCGGCCGACAGGCATGGGAACACGAGTGATTCTCCGCGTTCCCAGCCATAATATCGACCCTATGCTGCTATTGCGGCCTCCTGGCCTCCTTCACAACTGTTTCAAATCAATATGCGCCCAATGATCAATAAACTAAAACAAGATCTTATCTCCTGGAACGCCCCTTTAATTTCTTGGACAGGAAGGATTCACACTATTTGTATGACCTTACTACCGAAGATTCTATATCTTTTCCGTTCGCTCCCGATCCCAGTAACCCAAAATTCCCTATCTGAGCTGCAGAGATTAATTTTTAGATTTGTTTGGGCATATAAACTTAGCAGAATCTCTAGAAAAACAATGTTTTGGAATAGGGAAAAAGGACGACTAGGCCTCCCGGATCTATGCAACTATTACTGAGCAGCTAGGATAGCCCAATTTGCCCCGATTTTCTCTAAATATAATCCACCACTTTGGGCCCAGATTGAAAATGACTTACTGGCGCCCCTTAGCCTACCCTCTCTTCTATGGTCTACCAATACGAGAATAGCGACCCTTAAGTCAATCTCACCAGTCTCATATCATGCCCTCTCCCTATGGTATAGAATAAGATTCCCTAAGCGATTACAATCAGCCCTATCTCCTCTTACTCAGATTTTCTTCCAGCTTTCCTCCCAGGGATGGACCCTAGCTCTTTCCAATGGTGGAAACGCAATAATCTCACTCACCTACGCCAATTTCTAATAAGGGATAATCTCCCCTCCTGGGATCAATTTAGAAACACTTTTAAATTTCCCC
This sequence comes from Hyperolius riggenbachi, assembly GCF_040937935.1. NCBI lineage: Eukaryota > Metazoa > Chordata > Amphibia > Anura > Hyperoliidae > Hyperolius > Hyperolius riggenbachi. Next base: position 147,092,036 of record NC_090654.1, read on the forward strand.
CCTGCTGAATTTTGTAATGGCTAGAACATGTACAGCATTCCCATCACAATTATCACTGACACATGCATATTCGTTAGCAATAACAGGTGCAAAAATAGATAAAAGACAGTCAATTGCTGGTACATTTAAATCTGAGGATACCTTCCGCTCTGCGGCGTTAGGTGCAGTAGCAATAGCAGGTAAGGGGTTGACATCTCCCTGTTTTCCCAAAGGCTTGTACAGTACCTGGTTGTCAGGGAGTCCTGCTGGGAACTCCTGCATCTCAGCAGAAAATTCCGAAGGGCACACACGCGTGCCTAAATCAGTGCCAAGCACAGGAGGAGAGGGAAACTCAGCAACAGCCCACTCTGGAAAACCCACCCTCCATCCGGCCTTCTCGGGGCATGTAATAACAGGGTTGTGTCGGTTGGGCCTGACTCCAGTCAGGATGAGGAGCTTTTGTGGGAGAATATCTTCCTTTGTGGCAAGGTCGGAACAGACCAAGTAAACATCGGCTTCTGGTCGTTCACTGGAGCATTGTGACAATTTCCGAAACCATAGAGCATCTCTGACACGCTGACAGGCAGTGCAGAGGGTGATGCAGGTGACGGATCAGGGTTGCTAGCCATCTTCGGGCTAGGAACGGTCGTTCTCTTCCTCTTGGGACAGAAGAACTGTATGTGGCCGGTCGCGCCACAAAGATTACACATGCAGGTGTGTCAGACTGGGATGCAGCAATAGCAGCGGCTGCAGGTTTCGGTGGCACAAAGCTCACCGGACCAGGAGGCACGAATGCAGTAGGCTTACCTCCTTCCAAGTCTTGGGACAGTGTTCTGGGACTGTCCAGCACCAGGGTTCTCTGGCTGTCAGGTACAGGAACCTAATGGTACGCCCTCTCAGAGGTGCATACAGGAAAGTCTCGTTCCGTGCCCTCTTCCATGGCAGGAAGTTTTGCTGTGGGGGTCACGGGTAGAGGTTCGCATCTCTCCACCAAAACACATAGTGAAGAGTGCAGATTCGATTGGGTTAGCTGGGCCAACTCCAATTCACGCTGGAGCCGTAGCTCTTTGTCCTGGAGATCTCACTGGCGCAGTCGCTCTTGGTGCTCTGCTTCACGCTGGAGCATCCTTGCCTCATGCTGGCGCTGACATTCTCGGAACTCCTGGTATATGCGCAGATCCTCGCCGGTCAGGTTTGCCAACCACTCCGGGGGTATCAGGACTGCAGGGTATAGAGGCATTAAACCACCCTGGCGTTCTGATTAAATCGCCAGGGTGGCTGCGGGAGGGTTTTTTTTAAATAAAAAAAAAACTATTTCATGCAGCCAACTGAAAGTTGGCTGCATGAAATCCCACTAGAGGGCGCTCCGGAGGCGATCTTCCGATCGCCTCCGGCGCCCAGAATAAACAAGGAAGGCCGCAATGAGCGGCCTTCCTTGTTTTGCTTATATCGTCGCCATAGCGACGAGCGGAGTGACGTCATCGACGTCAGCCGACGTCCTGACGTCAGCCGCCTCCGATCCAGCCCTTAGCGCTGGCCGGAACTTTTTGTTCCGGCTACGCTGGGCTCAGGCGGCTGGGGGGACCCTCTTTCGCCGCTGCTCGCGGCGAATCGCCGCAGAGCGGCGGCGATCAGGCAGCACACGCGGCTGGCAAAGTGCCGGCTGCGTGTGCTGCTTTTTATTTCATTCAAATCGGCCCAGCAGGGCCTGAGCGGCAGCCGCTGGCGGTGTTGGACGAGCTGAGCTCGTCCAGACCGCTCAGCTGGTTAAGCAAGGTGGCGACAAGGATTCCATCACTGGGGGAGTGCCACCAGCTTAGCCTTGTTTGTGCCGTAAGCAGCAATGCCGTGCGATTTGCAGAGGGCTTGCAAGTCAGGAACAGACCAATTCTGGTAATCCTGAACTGAATCAGACATTCAGAAGAGAAGAGTATAAGAAAGAGTAGGATATAGCAAAGAAAAAGTTAGGAAATGTAGACCAATCTATTCGCTATCAATGTGTACCGTTTTGTGCCCAGAACTTCGGTTCTGCAAGACAGGATACTTAGTGACCACTGTCTTATTATTCTGGTTGCAAAGACTGAGTTTTTAAGATCTTTGCGCTTTGATTTCCCAAAAGCTGACTATGCGTGGTTTTGGGGTGTGCTATCACCACCACTGCCAACCAATGTGACAATCCAGCCCCGCGATCCCGTCGAGGTCTGCTCCCGTTAGCATATGCAGGAAGTACGGGTGCAGACGGACAACGAAGACCGGCTGCTGGATCGTCAGAGGGAGAAAGAAAGGTTGAGGCGACACAGCGTGCCAATCCCGTCTAATCTGCTCCCGTTAGCATACGCAGGAAGTACGGTGAACAGACTGACAATAAAGCAGCTGCCGACAGTATGTAATGGGACAAACATCCACCAATCCCGCATTACTAGGCCACTGTTGCCATGCAGGTCTCATGCACTAGACTGCTGGAGGCAAATTCACTGTGTGCGTAGTAAACTGTTAAGATTGGTTGGAGGTGCCCATACATGTACAATCCTGATTGTATATACAATCTGTAAACTAAAAATATCAATTTCACGCTGGAAATCGGGTAAATACACTGCCACCACTCTTCCAGTTCAGTAGGGAGGAAAGAGACTCCCGCTAGCATAATACGGTAGCCAGCCCAATGACGTTCAACATGGTCCAGTCACCGTTCGGGGAATAGTCACTTCCGAAGGCTTAAAGACTGTGAGCAATGTGACGTTAAAGAAAGGTTACTGGGTCCATATATGATGCAATCTCGATTGTCTCCAATCGAGAAAACTAAATTTATTGATTCCGCACAGGAAATCGGATACTAGCTAATCCTAGAAGGAAGAAACGGTTATTTACAACCTAGCTAGCAAATCAACAATTTATAAGCAAATCATAAAACAATGCGGTAGTATGACTCTTCAGAGGGCAGATTCGTTATAGCAGCAATCAGATGACCAGAACAAGCACAAGACTGAACAATAAAAATCGTTAGTTTATTTCTAAACTACATACACACAGTCTTTGGCGTAAAGTCCAAGATGGCGGTTTTGGGCCCACGTCCGGCCGGCTGCTCGATTTGATGTTACTTCGACGTCAGATGAAAGGGGAAGGACCTGGACCTTTGGGTCATGTGAGTTTTGTTCCTCACTGTAGGTGGGGGGAGCTATGACACATACAAGTCCAGCCTTGTGCAATTTGAATAAGGCAGTGCCCCCTTAGGCAGGGAGAGGTTTTGGGCCGATTCATATTTTGCCCGCTCTCGGCATGCCTGTAGGTAATATCAAGAACCTGAATGAATATTCATAATCAGCGTAATTGTGCGAATCTGCTAATACCAAACACGAGGAGTCTGGATCGCTAATAGCACCGCCCCCCCCCCCCCCCCCCCCTTCACCTTACTGGCACTGGTTCCGAAAGATCCAGAGGGCTGAAAATCTCTCAAGACCAGTGTCATGTGGAATCTAATAAACTCCGTGAATTTGAGGAAACTGCGATCTTGGGAACACCAGAAATATTACAAAACTGTGCCTATTTATTAAATAAACCTTCTAAGGTTTGTTGAATCTTTGGGTGTCCCCAGATGGCGTGATAAGGATCATTACTGTCTCCTTTCAACTCAGGCCACAAGGCAGCTACATGTCGGACTCCTGCTGGGTCGGTGCCTAGCCGTCTACCAGTGGATGCCTAAATTGGTTCTGTCAGGCTGATATCTCACCTTCCTCTGATGGATGAGCTATATAACTACCCAGCAAGGCTAGGTGACAAATTCCACCCTTGGATGCGAGAAGCTATGTAGTTAGCCAGTGTTTGTTAGCAGCCAGAGAGTAAGAGGAAAAAAAGGGTTGGTTTAAGCCAAAATGTCATTTTTACTATTTTGCAATGGAATTTGCGCTTATGAAGGCATGACACATTCGATATGTCATATCGAAGGCGTCACACCCACATATTGTTTGCCACAAGGGCATTCAAGGAAATATATAACTGTGATACACATGTGACGTATAAGGACTGTATGTATGGATTATGGATTAAATTGCTGTTCACATTTCATCTGATCTATACAGTTGCATTTGATTTCTGGAGTTACTCTTGAGCCTCTGGAATTACTCTGAAAGTAACTTTGGGTCAGTATAACATGTTTTGTTACATTGCAGTTCCACCTTTATCTTGTTCTAACTGGTTTTATCAGTTTTTTAGCACAATATGTTTTCATATTCATGAAGGCCGAAGCCATTGCCTGTGCACGAGGTGTCCATGCTCAGCTGTTTTGTATTGCGCAGAAGCGGATATCATAGGTATCACGATCTGTTCCTGCTTGTGACGTTTGTGAACTGTATGGACTTCCTCTGTTCACTAGCAGATGTCCCCTCTCATTTCAAGAACATTGTACATTCCTCCTGAAGTTCCCTCTGCCCACCAGCAGAGGTCTCTGTATTCAAGAACTGTGTCTCTGCAGCCTTGGAAGAGGTCACATGACCATGCTGCAGAGTATAGAAGTCCAGCTACAACAGAACACTGTTGCTAATTCATTGATGTGGATAGCCCTAGAGCCTGTGTTCTGGTCACTTGTCCTGTTACCTGATTCCTGTTACCTGATTCCTGTTACCTGATTCCTGTTACCTGATTCCTGTTACCTGATTCCTGTTACCTGATTCCTGTTACCTGATTCCTGTTACCTGTTACCTGTAACCTGTTACCTGATTCCTGTTACCTGATTCCTGTTACCTGATTCCTGTTACCTGATTCCTGTTACCTGATTCCTGTTACCTGATTCCTGTTACCTGATTCCTGTTACCTGATTCCTGTTACCTGATTCCTGTTACCTGATTCCTGTTACCTGATTCCTGTTACCTGATTCCTGTTACCTGTTACCTGTCTGCCTGTTACCTGATTGTTTGACTCCCTGGTGTATGATATTGGCTTTGTCTGACTATTCTTCTGCTCACTGATTGTATTGCTTGATGTCCTGGTATCTGATCTCGGCTTGTTGACTAACCTATTGCCTGCTGCTTATGTCCTGCGCTTGATTGTATATTATCCTGTGTATATATTAGTTAGTTAGCTTAGTTAGACAGGGTCCGGGGTTCTCTGTGTGCACACTGTATATATTATATTTGGTTTGTGTATGTCTGATCGTAAGACATTTGCCTGCAACCGTATTGCCAGTTTGCAATCATTTTGCTACTTGTACAGTTCACTTGTATTTATGTTCATGCACAAATTGCATCACTTGTGTGTCTATATCCTGCCCTTGTAAATAAACCATTACTTATTTTCACCTTATCCCTGGTTTGGACTTCAGTATTTCTACATTAAGTGACATTCTGCATTCAGTGCAAATCTGCATGCACTGCACGTTACAGAATGAACTAGCCAAAACAGTCACTTGGAAATACTGAAGGTTCATTTGCTCCAGCCATGGCGGTAAACTGGACTCTGCAACAGATAGACTTCTTTTCCATTTTTGCAGAGACAGATAGAAAACACTGCTATAAAGAGTTATCGTATTATTCTCGCGATGATTTGCAGCAATTTATTACACAAATTCAGTATTCTGTGCAGCAGAAGATTTTTTTCAGCAGATGATGTGCAAGATCTGCTGCAGATTCTCCAAAGTCTGGTAGCTAAATATCCAGCTACAATAACCTATTGTCAGACTAATCAACAGATTGAGCCAATTAAATCCAATCATGGTCCTGCTACCTCCATTAACACTGGAAACACATTTGTTTCAGCTATGGAAGTTGACTGGACTATTCAGCATAATAAATATTATTCCTTGTTAGCAGATAAAGACAAACATGATTGTTATAATAAATTGTCAGTGTATTCCCGTGAGGAATTAATGCAAATTATTAGGCATGTTAAATCCCTTGTGCAACAGAGGAAGTTTGCAGAATATGAGGTGCAATCTTTATTGCAAATTCTGCAAACTCTTGTCACTGTAAGAGATCCTTCCGCATCCTGGACTCAAGCCAGAACCTTGCCAGTTTCCATTTATTGTAATAATTCCTCCACAGCAATAAATCAGTCTGAACCAATTGAATCAAATTATGTTCCAGTTACCTCCACACTGACAGTTCAATCCTCAAGTTATGTTCAGAGTAATCTATCTGCTCCCATTAAAAGTGACTGGGACCCTCCGTTTGGAAAATTGGAGATTGAGTGTCTGTTTAATGATTTGAAGGATGATTGGAGGTCATTCACTAGCTATTATGCTCAGAAAAATGAACAATTTGTTTCTGCATGTATAAAATCTGCAAAATTTTGGTTGATTTGGGTGTGTGCATGGAAAGGTCTGTTTCTCCTTTAATTGATGCATGGGAGAGAGTTCTGTCCACTTACTTTCCTTCTGCTAATCTTTCTAATGACCAGCTCACACAGTGCTCAGTGGCTAAAGTTAAACTTGCTTCTAATCACAAGTCAGTTCCCCTTCAGACTGCAAAAAGATCTACATCTTGGTTAAAGCAGTATCCAGTTACATACCAAGAGCCTGTTCTCGCTTTGAAAACCGTCAAGAAAGCAAAGAATAAACGGAAATACTTTCCAACCTCATCTATTCACCATTCACTACCTGTTGCACCAGATCCAGGTGGAATCACCTTACAAACTTTGACACCAAAGCCTGCAGAACCTTGCTTCCAGCCACCTGCAGACTCTTGCTTCCAGCCGCCTGCAGACTCTTGCACCCAGCTTCCTGCAGAACCTCTCATCCAGCTTCCTGCAGAACCTCTCATCCAGCCGCCTGCAGAACCTCTCATCCAGCCGCCTGCAGAACTTCTCATCCAGCCGCCTGCAGAACCTCTCATCCAGCTTCCTGCAAAACCTCTCATCCAGCCTGCTGCAGAACCTCTCATCCAGCCGCCTGCAGAACCTCTCATCCAGCCGCCTGCAGAACCTCTCATCCAGCCGCCTGCAGAACCTCTCATCCAGCCGCCTGCAGAACCTCTCATCCAGCCGCCTGCAGAACCTCTCATCCAGCCTGCTGCAGAACCTCTCATCCAGCCTGCTGCAGAACCTCTCATCCAGCCTGCTGCAGAACCTCTCATCCAGCCTGCTGCAGAACCTCTCATCCAGCCTGCTGCAGAACCTCTCATCCAGCCTGCTGCAGAACCTCTCATCCAGCCTGCTGCAGAACCTCTCATCCAGCCTGCTGCAGAACCTCTCATCCAGCCTGCTGCAGAACCTCTCATCCAGCCTGCTGCAGAACCTCTCATCCAGCCTGCTGCAGAACCTCTCATCCAGCCTGCTGCAGAACCTCTCATCCAGCCTGCTGCAGAACCTCTCATGCAGCCTGCTGCAGAACCTCTCATCCAGCCTGCTGCAGAACCTCTCATCCAGCCTGCTGCAGAACCTCTCATCCAGCCTGCTGCAGAACCTCTCATCCAGCCTGCTGCAGAACCTCTCATCCAGCCTGCTGCAGAACCTCTCATCCAGCCTGCTGCAGACTCTTGCACCCAGCCTCCTGCAGACTCTTGCACCCAGCCTCCTGCAGACTCTTGCACCCAGCCTCCTGCAGACTCTTGCACCCAGCCTCCTGCAGACTCTTGCACCCAGCCTCCTGCAGACTCTTGCATCCAGCCTCCTGCAGACTCTTGCATCCAGCCTCCTGCAGACTCTTGCATCCAGCCTCCTGCAGACTCTTGCATCCAGCCTCCTGCAGACTCTTGCATCCAGCCTCCTGCAGACTCTTGCATCCAGCCTCCTGCAGACTCTTGCATCCAGCCTCCTGCAGACTCTTGCATCCAGCCTCCTGCAGACTCTTGCATCCAGCCTCCTGCAGACTCTTGCATCCAGCCTCCTGCAGACTCTTGCATCCAGCCTCCTGCAGACTCTTGCATCCATCCTCCTGCAGAACCTTGTCTCCAGCCGCCTGCAGACTCTTGCATCCTGCCAGCAGAACTTTGCATCCAGCTTGCAGAAACCTGTATTCAGCTCACAGTCTTCTTACTTTCGGCACAGCAGTGGTTAACTTCATCTCTTCCTGCCAGATCTTTGCAAACTACAACTTCTGGCATGTCTACACAGCCTACAGCTCCTGCCAAGTCTGCAAGGGACAGCACTTCGCTCCAGCCACTGCCAACTAGTTTGCCAGCCTGTCCAGGTGCATCTTTGCCAACCAGTCCAGCAGTAAATTTGCCATCCTGTTCAGCTGCATCTCTACCAACAGGTCCAGCGGAAAGTCTGCTTCAGCCCGCACAGGTTTTGCTTCAGCCCGCACAGGTTTTGCTTCAGCCCGCACAGGTTTTGCTTCAGCCCGCACAGGTTTTGCTTCAGCCCGCACAGGTTTTGCTTCAGCCCGCACAGGTTTTGCTTCAGCCCGCACAGGTTTTGCTTCAGCCCGCACAGGTTTTGCTTCAGCCCGCACAGGTTTTGCTTCAGCCCGCACAGGTTTTGCTTCAGCCCGCACAGGTTTTGCTTCAGCCCGCACAGGTTTTGCTTCAGCCCGCACAGGTTTTGCTTCAGCTCGCACAGACTTTGCTTCAGCCCGCACTGACTTTGCTCCAGCCCGCACAGACTTTGCTTCAGCCCGCACAGACTTTGCTTCAGCCCGCACAGACTTTGCTCCAGCCCGCACAGACTTTGCTCCAGCCCGCACAGACTTTGCTCCAGCCCGCACAGACTTTGCTCCAGCCCGCACAGACTTTGCTCCAGCCCGCACAGACTTTGCTCCAGCCCGCACAGACTTTGCTCCAGCCCGCACAGACTTTGCTCCAGCCCGCACAGACTTTGCTCCAGCCCGCACAGACTTTGCTCCAGCCCGCACAGACTTTGCTCCAGCCCGCACAGACTTTGCTCCAGCCCGCACAGGTTTTGCTCCAGCCCGCACAGGTTTTGCTCCAGCCCGCACAGGTTTTGCTCCAGCCCGCACAGGTTTTGCTCCAGCCCGCACAGGTTTTGCTCCAGCCCGCACAGGATATGTTTCAGCTTGCACAGACTGTATTGGGGTGTCTACCAACGGTCCAGCCAGGTGCTCAGCCAACGGCCCAGCAGGTGCTCAGCCAACGGCCCAGCCAAGCGCTCAGCTAATGGTCCAGACCCCTGAAGCCAGCCAGCCTGTTGCCACCTTGCCTGAAGCTAGCCAGCCTGTTGCCACCCTGCCTGAAGCTAGCCAGCCTGTTGCCACCCTGCCTGAAGCTAGCCAGCCTGTTGCCACCCTGCCTGAAGCTAGCCAGCCTGAGGAAGGGCGTGGCCCGAAACATGTCGTGTCCTGACACTCTGTAACTGTATGCACTCAATACAGATTACTTGAAATAGCCTTCTGTGTGCCGTCTTCATTCCTGGTCTGTTGCCACCCTGCCTGAAGCCAGCCAGCCTGTTGCTACCTTGTCTGATGCCCACCCTCTAAAGACTTTTGTTGATGCCCACCCTCAGACTTTTGTTGTTCCTCAGCTCCTACAGACTTCTGACAACAAAGCTCAGTTTTGCAGACCTCTGCTAAAGCCAAATCTATTGTCCTGGAGGGGGTATACTATTGAGCTGTTTTGCTGGAGACTTGTTTACATGCTGTCCTTCCTGCTGGTGTCTAGTCCACTGCCCTGCTTGATGACATCTGCTTCCTGGTTCTGCCTGCTGCCTTTCCTGATATCTGGTGCCTGGTCCTGCCTGCTGCCTTTCCTGATATCTGGTTCCTGGTCCTGCCTGCTTCCGTTTCTGATGACATCTGGTTCCTGGTCCTGCCTGCTGTTTTTCCTGATGACATCTGGTTCTTGGTTCTGCCTGCTGCTTTTTCTGATGTCATCTGATTCCTGGTCCTTCCTGATGTTCTTCAGCCTGCTGTGCATCTTGCCTTGTTGCCTGACGGTCTCCAGTCTGCTGTCTGCCTTTTCGCCCAATGTTTCTTGGGACCTAGGTGGATGTGAATTGGTAGTCTGATGGAGCGTCCTGAGGCCGCTCCTCAAGGGGGGGGTACTATCACGATCTGTTCCTGCTGGTGACGTTTGTGAACTGTATGGGCTTCCTCTGTTCACCAGCAGATGTCCCCTCTCATTTCAAGAACATTGTACATTCCTCCTGAAGTTCCCTCTGCCCACCAGCAGAGGTCTCTGTATTCAAGAACTGCGTCTCTGCAGCCTTGGAAGAGGTCACATGACCATGCTGCAGAGTATAGAAGTCCAGCTACAACAGAACACTGTTGCTAATTCATTGATGTGGATAGCCCTAGAGCCTGTGTTCTGGTCACTTGTCCTGTTACCTGATTCCTGTTACCTGTAACCTGTCTGCCTGTTACCTGATTGTTTGACTCCCTGGTGTATGATTCTTCTGCTCACTGATTGTATTGCTTGATGTCCTGGTATCTGATCTCGGCTTGTTGACTAACCTATTGCCTGCTGCTTATGTCCTGCTCTTGATTGTATATTATCCTGTGTATATATTAGTTAGTTAGCTTAGTTAGACAGGGTCCGGGGTTCTCTGTGTGCACATTGTATATATTATATTTGGTTTGTGTATGTCTGATCGTAAGACATTTGCCTGCAACCGTATTGCCAGTTTGCAATCATTTTGCTACTTGTACAGTTCACTTGTATTTATGTTCATGCACCAATTGCAGCATCACTTGTGTGTATATATCCTGCCCTTGTAAATAAACCATTACTTATTTTCACCTTATCCCTGGTTTGGACTTCAGTATTTCTACATTAAGTGACATTCTGCATTCAGTGCAGATCTGCATGCACTGCACGTTACAATAGGTTTGTACTGTGATTACTGGCCTACGACAGCGACCGTATATGCGTTTGCGTGTTTTTCGGTTTAGGGGGTATAATTGGGATGGGAAAACACCTGGACTCTGGGACTTTGCTGAGACCAACAGACGTGTTTCATTGTGTCGCCAGGTGTTTTCCCCTACGGAGGATTGACGGAGCCCCCTCTTCCTTGGGTGATGTTGCTGCAACACTTGGTAAAGAATGTTGATGCATGCTTGCTCATAATTACTAACACTTAAACTATGATTCTGCAAATACCTAGTTAAAGATATGTTTACATTTATAACAGAATTTTAGAACAATAAATCATATTTTTATTTGAATTATTCAGTTTTTCCTATACTTCTTCTTAACCTACTATAAGTAGTGTGCACTTTGTAGCAAGTTTTAAAAACCCTATGTTTTGGGGCAAAACAATAACTCCCTGAGTCTGACAATAAAGTGTCCTACTCCCCTTATTGTGAAGAATAATTCTTCACAATAATGTGACCTTTTCCTTGAGCATGGACAACCTTTAAGTGGGTTACTGCTACTATTGCCTGGACAGAGGCATCTGAGAACACACAGAGTTCTTTATGCTGCGCATTAGAGCAGGAAATTGATACATAAGGTCTGGATACCTCAACTGCTGTAGGGATTCTCTCCAACTTTCCCACTGCTGTTTCTTCTCTTCAGGTAGGGGTGCATCCCAAATTAGACCATCTGCAGTGAACTTAGGAAGAACTTCTTTTCCTCTTATGGTGACTGGTGCAGCTATACCTAGAGGGTCATATACACTGTTCATGGTAGAGAGGACTCCTGGACCAGTGAAAGGTCTTTTGTCTTGTGATACTTGGAATGTCAAAACCGCTTTTTTGAGGTCCCTGTTAATGCAAAGGCTTCTCTGAATGGGTAATGCATCAGCACTGAAATAAAGAACCCTTAAGTCACTTGCCAGATCTTCTTCAGGGAATGCTATCCTGACTTCTCTGCTGTTTGATGCTAGCTTATGTAGATGCAGGTTGGAACATGCCAGCATCTCTCTTGTCTCCAAAAGTTTGATGGCTTGTGTTGCAGTCAGCAGAGATTTTAGTCCGTCATCAAGGTAAAAGTCTCCTTCCACAAATTCTCTTGCATCTGCACCAAACTGTCTTTCTGCTTCACGTGCTGTGAGTTTGAGGTAAAAAATGGCTACTGCTGGTGAGGTACTGTTGCCAAAAATATGCACTTTCATCCGCCATTCAATTATGTCTTCTGGGTTATTATCCTTATGCCAGAAGAATCTTAAGTTCCTATCTTAAGGTCTAACAAGGAAACCATTAAACATTTGACCAATGTCGACCACAAGGGCAATAGCATCCTTTTGAAAGCAAAGTAATACTCCTAAAATATTGTTGTTGAGGTCAGGACCCTTCAAACGGATGTCTTTCAGAGATATCCCACCGCACTGGGCACTTGAATCAAAGAGCACCCTGATTTGCAAGGTTTTCTTTGCGTAGTATACTTTGAACTGAGGCAGATACCAGTATTATTCTTCTACATCAAGGGTTGGCGCTACTTCACAATGGAAATTCTGTATCACTTTCTCCATGAAAGCAAAGAAATGTTCTTTCATGTCAGGCTTCTGCTTGAAGGATTTTTGAGACCTAAATCTATGCAAAACTTGTCTTATTTGGTAAGCTTTGTCTCTGTGCTTTAAAAGGTAGTGGAGCAACCCAGCTGCTATCTTCATCCCTGTAGAAGCCTATCTTCATTATCTCCATGAAAGCAAGCTCACTGTGGGAAGGAACCATTTTATCATCTTCTTTGGTCATTTCAAAGGGTTTGTGTCCAAGACAGTCTTCCACACAAGAGGAATTCCAGACAGATGAGGCCTGCAGGGTCAAGGATGTGCTTGTATTGAAGCTTTCCTTCACAGCAAAGTTTGGGCAAGGTGTGAACAGCAATCTCTGGCCACTATTTAAGGTATTGGTATAGGGGCTATGCACCGTGTCTGCTCTGTGTACACCACCTAGACATACATTGGTCACTATTTGGTCTGAACTTTTTGGTCTGAACTTTTTAAATATGCATGTGAAGGGGGTATACTACAAACATTTTTAAATTATAAGCTTGTAAATGGTGATGGACGCTAAACTGAAAAAAATGCACCTTTATTTCCAAATAAAATATTGGCGCCATACATTGTGATAGGGGCAAAATTTAAATGGTGTAATAACCGAGACAAAAGGGCAAATAAAATTCATAGGTTTTGATTATTGTAGCATGTATTATTATAAAGCTATAATGGCTGAAAAAATTCATCATTTCTTAGTTTTCGATGTTTTTTTTAATATTCTTGTTAAAATGCATTTATAAAAAAAAAATTCTTAGCAAAATGTTTCACCCAAAGAAAGCCTAATTAGTGGCGTAAAAAACAAGATCTAGATCAATAAATTGTGATAAGTAGTGATAAAGTTATTAGCGAATGAATGGGAGGTGAAAATTGCTCTGATGTATGAGGTGAAAAATCCCTGCGGGCTGAAATGGTTGTGTCCCTCTATTTTTAATTTTTTTTTTATCCCACTCTGGACCACTTTAACCACTTAAAGCGGATCCGAGATGAAAAACGAACACAAGTAACTTGTCTATATATCTTATGTACAGTTTAGATGGTTGAAAACAGCAAATCTGTCTGCATACTGCTTAACCACTTGAGGACCCACCATTTACCCCCCCCCCCTTAAGGACCAGCGTTATTTTTTGGGATCTGTGCTGGGTGGGCTCTGCAGCCCCCAGCACAGATCAGGTTTCATGCAGAGCGATCAGATCGCCCCCCTTTTTTCCCCCCTATGGGGATGGTGTGCAGGGGGGGTCTGATCGCTCTGGTGGGCAGGCTAGTTGCGGGGGGGGGGGCACCTCAAAGCCCCCCTCCGCGGCGACATTCAACCCCCTCCCTCTCCTACCTGTCCCCCCGGTGATCGGGGCTGCACAGGACGCTATCCGTCCTGTGCAGCCAGTGACAGGACGTCCCCTGTCACATGGCGGCGATCCCCGGCCGCTGATTGGCCGGGGATCGCCGATATTCCTTACGGCACTGCTGCGCAGCAGCGCCGTACAATGTAAACAAAGGCGGATTATTTCCGCTTGTGTTTACATTTAGCCTGCAAGCCGCCATCGGCGGCCCACAGGCTATTCACGGAGCCCCCCGTCGTGAATTGACAGGACTCGTGTGAGCGGCTGCTTCCTGATTAATCAGCCTGCAGCTGGCGACGCAGTACTGCGTCGCTGGTCCTGCAGCTGCCACTTTGCCGACGCACGGTATAAGCGTGCGGTCGGCAAGTGGTTAAATAGAATATGATTATTTCTTCCTGTGATACAATGACAGCAGCCATGTTGTTTGTAAACATTACACAGAGGCAGGCTTATCTGCACCATCAGCACTCAGACTGAATAAAACCTAATCTCCCCTCCTCCCCTCTGCCTCTGAAATCTCTGGCTAGTAATACCTCCCCCTCCTCCTGCCCAGACTGAGCTCCCATGAGCCCTTGCTACTGCCAAGGATCTCTGAAAACTGTGGGTGGGGCTTATTTAGTTTATAGGGAATTAGAGTATTAAAACAAAAACAAAAAAGTATTTAGCTTGAGGAATGCCCTATAAACTATAGGAAGGGAACACAATTATGCAATGAGTAAAAGTTCATCTCTGATCCACTTTTAACCACTTAATGACAACCAGACTTATAAAAACGTCCTGCTAGAGCCTCTTAACGACTCCAGGACGTTTTTATAAGTCAAACAGTGCTGCTGCCACTGTGCGTGTGCACGTGCGTTCCCGTGCACGTGAGATTAGTGATAAAAAATAACACCATAGAAAAAATACCTTTATTTCCAAATAATGTATTGTCACCATATTTTGTACTAGGGACATAAATATAATGTTGTGATAACCAGGAGAAATAGGCAGATACCCTTTGGTATAGCACAGTGATACAACAGTATTTCAAATTTATAGGGTAAGAATGAAAGTTCCTACCTCAGATGAAGAGTCTCAGATCGATATATTGTAAGAACAATTTATTGGAAATTTGGACTAAGCACTTGGACAACGCGTTTCGCGACCGCAAGTCGCTTCTTCAGGTCAAGTAATCGTGCTTAAAAAGAAAATGGATGGCGCTCAGAACCACATATATATTATATAACTATAAACATGCAAAATTCGCATACACAATAAATCAATGGAACGTAGAAACAGCTATAAAAAAAATAAAACAACAAGAAATCTGGACAATTTGATATTAAACAGTTATCGGAAGAGCTGTCAGGTTTTCCTAGGTATAAAAGGCCAAATGGTGTGAGAGGTCACATAAAATATTATACATTAGTAATATTAAAAGTTCTTTCATAGTTAGAATACATCTAAAACTGAACGTATATATTGGTTAAAAACAATGTAAGAACAAATTACTTCATGGCACGGAAGATGTACACCTTTGAAACAAAGTAAAAATAGTATAGGTGTGCATGGCCCTTTAAGAACCTTCGTGCATGTGCACACGAGCGTGTGCAAATGTATGTAGGTAATTGTATAATCAAAATTAGATAAGCGGTATATGTCATCCAAAACAAACAAAGCTAGAATTACAGACCGAAGTTCCCTTCTCAACAAAGAAAAGGACCCTTCCGAATCACTACCAGAACACACAGACCCTATGTCGCAACCCCTCTTCATAACCAGATACGCAAATAACCACTATGCTATCAAAACTATCCTAAAAAAACACTGGCCCCTTCTACTAAACGATCCCTTCCTCAAAAAGAACCTTAAAGATGCTCCAAGATGCGTGTTTAGGAGAGCTAAAACCCTGAAAAATACTCTTGCCCCTAGCAGGCTAAAAACCGCAAAATACTCAGCAACACAATAGATACACCCAAAGGCAATGGGGCATGGAGATGCAAACAAAGAAGGTGTCTCTGTTGCCAAAAAATGAAGGACGGACAAAAAGAAGTGTCCTCAGCACTTACAGGCGAGACATTTGAGATTCATGGGCATATTGACTGTGCATCCAAATTCGTAGTGTATCTAGTTACTTGCACATGTAATAGGCAATATGTAGGGAGAACCACTCAATCCAACAGGGAGAGGTGGGGTCAGCACAGACGTAACATTCAAAATGGCTACACCAAACATGGTCTCTCGAGACATTTCAAAGAAACACACGGATGCGATCATAATAGTGCCAAGCTTTGCCCCATTGAACAAATCACTGATGAGGCCCCAGATCGCTTTGGAACACTAAAAGATAGAGAAATGTTCTGGGTCTTTAACCTGAGGGCCTCAACATCTGCCTTAAACATAATTTCTGATATTTATTTAATGTATGATCCACTAGAGACTCACCTATAGTTCTAATATAATATTCTGTGTTCAATCGTTTAATTATACTACACTATCATCTACGTGCACAACCACCTACATTTCAAACATACTGATCGGTTTAAATCGTATAAATATATGGTATTGCACATATTTCCCAATATCCTCCTACATCTGGCCTATTTCCTGTGTCTTGCCTCCCCCTGCCCCCCCCCCCCTGCCCCAGGCCTACACCCTCCCCCTCCCCCCCGCCTCCCCCCACCTTTTACCCTAATATTCTTTCCTCCCCCCCCCCCCCCCCGCCCCTCTTTTGCCAACCCCTACCCCCCCCACTTCTACATATTTCTCCCTTAGGGGTTCCCTCACCAGGATACATATGAGTATGGGTCCTTCCCACCCTATATATTTAATAGGGTTTATACCTAACATATGTCCTCCTAGCCATAAGTGGTAAATAATTTTCTAACTATATCCCCTGTCTGAAATTATATCTGCCTAGCCCCACCATGGAGATCCCGAATACTGGGAACTACCCTGTCCTGTGTTTGCTAAATCCTCCTTACACTATTGTGTATTTAATAACTATATTCTTCTAATACATTTTCTATGTATTTATTAAATCCGAGATTATCGGCCTTCCTTATTAAGGAGAATCCCTCCTCCGAGATATATGGTGCCACACCAACTATGGCTGCCACATATCATCCCTTACATTGCCCTACAGGCTTTAGCTATCCTCTTGCCACACGCAAGATGGCCACCGTCATTAGCCCATCCTTTAGTTCCATCATGACCACACTCAATATGGCCGACAGATTACTTCCTCCCTGGGCGCCGCCCTCCCGCCCGGTATGGGATCTGACGTAAGCTTCGCTCCACGTCACGTGGCCACAATTCGGAAACTACACATCAGTATAACTACTGGACGCGGAGCGTGCGCCCGCTATGGCGCCCTGCTATCCGCATTAGCTTTCAGGCAGGGAACACACTTGCAGGGCCGTTTTCCCCTGCGTTTCCCAGGTTTGCGGTCGCGTCTAACGCGTGCGTTTTTCCGCGTGCGTTTCTGCGTTTCTGCGTTTGCATGGCATGTAGTGTTATGCAATGTGCGGAAAAAAGCAGAAAACTGTGCGGCTACAAAACGCGGAGAAAAACGCGAACGCAAACGCGCACAAACGCATGCGGCGCAGCGTTTCCCGAGCTAGGCTATTAATTTCAATAGCCTCTAAAATCGTGCGCGTTTTGCCGTTCGCGGCAAAACGCGCAGAAACGCATGTAGTGTGTTCCCTGCCTCACAGGTAAGATCCTCCTGATACAATTGATTAGCCCTCCAGCTTACATCGCCGCCTATCTCTAGACATCCTCTTTTACCCCTCTTCTGGTCTTTCACCACATACTGTCTTAATGATAGCCTCTTCTTCCGTATACCTTATCCACCCTACGGATCCTATGCGGTCCCACCCACTTGTCTCCCATTTATAATACACCATTTCCACAGCCAGTTTATACATACCTCTCCTACTCCAGAGTGACACTGGTCCTGTTACCTATAGCTATCCTTAGCGATGTCCTTTTCTGGAGCTTATAATTATCTCCCACTCCTATTCCCAGTTCTATACGGTACCTAGTCCAGCTCATAAAATCTGTTGCCTTTATCATTTTCCTATTCCCTCATGCCACATATTGTTGAAAATCCATGTAGGATACACACATGGGATGACATATACCGCTTATCTAATTTTGATTATACAATTACCTACATACATTTGCACACGCTCGTGTGCACATGCACACAGGTTCTTAAAGGGCCATGCACACCTATACTATTTTTACTTTGTTTCAAAGGTGTACATCTTCCGTGCCATGAAGTAATTTGTTCTTACATTGTTTTTAACCAATATATACGTTCAGTTTTAGATGTATTCTAACTATGAAAGAACTTTTAATATTACTAATGTATAATATTTTATGTGACCTCTTACACCATTTGGCCTTTTATACCTAGGAAAACCTGACAGCTCTTCCGATAACTGTTTAATATCAAATTGTCCAGATTTCTTGTTGTTTTATTTTTTTTACAGCTGTTTCTACGTTCCATTGATTTATTGTGTATGCGAATTTTGCATGTTTACAGTTATATAATCTATATGTGGTTCTGAGCGCCATCCATTTTCTTTTTAAGCACGATTACTTGACCTGAAGAAGCGACTTGCGGTCGCGAAACGCGTTGTCCAAGTGCTTAGTCCAAATTTCCAATAAATTGTTCTTACAATATATCGATCTGAGACTCTTCATCTGAGGTAGGAACTTTCATTCTTACCCTATAAATTTGAAATACTGTTGTATCACTGTGCTATACCAAAGGGCGCCTCCTACTCTTCCGATTTCCCGTGATCTCATACCCTACTTGTTAGGGCGGGTGCTCCTACCGCCTTATAGGACATCCTTTTTTCTCAGGAGCAGCGACCTCAAA
Organism: Hyperolius riggenbachi; assembly: GCF_040937935.1. Taxonomy (NCBI): domain Eukaryota; kingdom Metazoa; phylum Chordata; class Amphibia; order Anura; family Hyperoliidae; genus Hyperolius; species Hyperolius riggenbachi. The sequence continues at coordinate 147,110,540 of NC_090654.1, forward strand.
GGCCGAGTGGAGACGGTACTTCTCCACATGCACTGATAGTGGTTGCCGTCACAAGCAACCCACCCTTGTGAGTATATTACTTATAATTACATAATCCAAATATCAAGACGTTATCACGCGATATTGGGCTCCCGGTGTCCCTGTGTTCTTTTCGTTTTCTATCCAGTTCTAAAATTGGCAGATAAAATGTGTGGGTTTTATGTACAGTAGCTGTGTTTATATTAATTGCAGAAATAGTGTATGTTTTCATTTCTTTCCTTGTTTTTCCCTTTAAAATGCATAGAAAATAAAGTAATTACTGAAAACAAATATCAACCCCAAAAAGCCTAATTGGTAGTGCAAAAAACAAGATATAGATCATTTCATTGTGATTAGTAGTGATTAAGCTATTGGCAAATGAAAGGGCTGAGCAATGAAAGGTGAAAATTGCTTTTGTCCGTTAAGGTGGCCATACACTGGTCGATTTGCCATCAGATTCGACCAACAGATAGATCCCTCTCTGATCGAATCTGATCAGAGAGGGATCGTATGGCTGCCTTTACTGCAAACAGATAGTGAATCGATTTCAGCATGAAATTGTCTCGCAAACGCTGACCGAAAGATCGATTCGGCTGTGTATCGGCGGGAAAATCGGTATGGGCCCCTTTAGGGTAAAAACTGCTTTGGGGTGACGTGGTTAAGACTTGCCCCTGCCACACCTCTAACCACACCCCTTGCCATGCATATCACAAAGAATTCAGAAGCAAAATATGTAGTTTTGTCATTCAAGCCACACTGGTAGTTTCTATCATCATTACTTTTGCTTTGTTTTAACCATTAAAAAATAAGAAATATATACATTTAATTAAACACATTTTCAGTAGACAAATGCATATATTAACTCTGATCTGTACAACAGTCCTGAAAGAGGGACATACTGTAGGGCTTTGGTTCCCACAGAGGGACAGTTGGGAGCTATGGGAGTGGTTGTGTGTTTGCAGTGCCAGACTATTCACGGGTTCACTGGAATGAGATACAATAGAATGGAAACGCAATATATAGTGTTCTGTTGCAGATAATCCCACATACTAAAATACGGCTTTCTCAAGACTGACAATTGGTATTTGGGTTCAGTGTACCTGAAGTAACATACTCTCCTGCTTCTACTGGAGTAGAAAAGCTATGGAAACACTCTTTCTAGGCATGCTCAACCCAAGGCATTAAAGAGACACTGAAGCGAAAAAATGTTTGATATTATGATTTGTATGTGTAGTACAGCTAAGAAATAAAACATTAAGATCAGATGCATCAGTCTAATTGTTTCCAGTACAGGAAGATTTAAGAAACTCCTGTTGTCATCTCTATGCAATAAAGCCATTAAAGAGACTCTGTAACAAAATTTTGAGCCTTATTTTTTCTATTCTATAAGTTCCTATACCTGTTCTGATGTGGTCGGTCTTACTGCAACCTTTTCTAGTTGCACTGTCTCTGTAATAAATCTTATCTTCTTTCCTCTGTCGTGTCTGTCGGGATCAGGCTGGAATGTGTGGAATGTGCAGCACTGCTTGTCATTGGCAGAAGCTTTACACACCCCCTCCAAGCTCTGCATGAATCACAAAGTAAGCTGTTCTCAGCCTATGATACTCTGGTTAGAAGCCAGTCATTTGTTTGTGAACACTGCCTAAAACTGTTAATTACAAGCCAGGATTGCAGCAGGGAGTGGCAGAAACAGCACAGAGGGGCACAGGGGAACATAAGGAATAGAATGGTATGCTTTTTATTGTCAGAATATTAGAGTACAGATTCTCTTTAAGCTCTACTGACTTTCAAAGTCGTGGAGAGGGCTGTTATCTGACTTTTATTATCTCAACTGTAAGTAAACAAATGTCTTTTTCTCTGCCAGAGAGGTCATTAGTTTACAGACTGCTCTGAAAGAATCATTTTGAATGCTGAGTGTTGTGTAATCTGCACATATTAGAGAATGATGCAATGTTAGAAAAACACTATATACCTGAAAATAAAAATATGAGAATATTTTCTTTGCAGCTAATCTTCTAGTAATTATTCATAGTACACAACCAATTCATTATATTATTATTATTATTTAGTATTTATATAGCGCCGACATATTACGCAACGCTGTACAGTGTATATATATATATCTTGTCACTAACTGTCCCACAAAGGAGCTCACAATCTAATCCCTACCATTGCCATATGTCTATTATGTAGTGTAAGTACTGTAGTCTAGAGCCAATTTTAGGGGGAGCCAATTAACTTATCCGTATGTTTTTGAAATGTGGGCGGAAACCAGAGTGCCCGGAGGAAACCCACGCAGACACGGAGAGAACATACAAACTCTTTGCAGATAGTGCCCTAGCTGGGATTCGAACCAGGGACTCAGCGCTGCAAGGCGAGAGAGCTAACCACTACGCCACCGTGCTGCCCCATATATCATATTTTTTTTTTCGCTTCAGTGTCTCTTTAACCACTTCCCGACCGCCTAACGCACAGAGGCGGCCGGGAAGTGTGCCCTGCAAGGACCAGCTCATGCCCAAAGGCGGCGGTCCTTGTAAGGGCATGGGCGGAGCGATCGCGTCATCCGTGACGCGATCCTCTGCCGGCGCCTGCCGCCGCTCACCCGCCAAAACATTCCGCCGGCCATACGGAAGCGCCGGCAGGATGTTAACCCCGCGATCGCCGCATACAAAGTGTATAATACACTTTGTAATGTTTACGAAGTGTATTATACAGGCTGCCTCCTGCCCTGGTGGTCCCAGTGTCCGAGGGACCACTAGGGCAGGCTGCAGCCACCCTATGTAGCACCCAAGCACACTGATTTCCCTCCCCCCTGCCCCAGATCGCTCACAGCACCCCTCAGGACCCCCCCTGCCCACCCCCCAGACCCCTGCTTGCACCCAATCACCCCCCTAATCACCCATCAATCACTCCCTGTCACTATCTGTCAATGCTATTTTTTTTACACCCCCCCCCCTGCCCCCTGCCCCCTCCTGATCACCCCCCCCCCCCCTGCCCCCTGCCCCCTCCTGATCACCCCCCCCCACCCCTCAGATTCTCCCCCCCCCTGTGTACTGTATGCATCTATCCCCCTGATCACCAATCACCCATCAATCACCCCCCATCACTGCCACCCATCAATCAGCCCCTAACCTGCGCCTTGCGGGCAATCTGATCACCCACCCACACCAATAGATCGCCCGCAGATCCGACATCAGATCACCACCCAAGCGCAGTGTTTACATCTATTCTCTCCTCTAAACACCCACTAATTACCCATCAATCACCCCCTATCACCACCTGTCACTGTTGCCCATCAGATCAGACTCTAATCTGCCCCTTGCGGGCACCCAATCACCCGCCTACACGCTCAGATTGCCCTCAGACCCCCCCCCCCCCCCCTTATCAATTCGCCAGGGCATTATTTACATCTGTCCTTCCCTGTAATAACCCACTGATCACCTGTCAATCACCCATCAATCACCCCCTGTCACTGCCACCCATCAATCACCCCCTGTCACTGCCACCCATCAATCAGCCCCTAACCTGCCTCTTGCGAGCAATCTGATCACCCACCCACACCAATAGATCGCCCGCAGATCCGACGTCCGATCACCTCCCAAGTGCAGTGTTTACATCTGTTCTCTACCCTAAACACCCACTAATTACCCATCAATCACCCCCTGTCACTGCTACCTATCAGATTAGACCCCTATCTGCCCCTAGGGCACTCAATCACCCGCCCACACCCTTAGAACACCCTCAGACCCCAGCCCTGATCACCTCGCCAGTGCATTGCTTGCATCTATTCCCCCCTCTAATCACACCCTGAGACACCCATCAATCACTTCCTGTCACCCCCTAGCACACCTACCCATCAGATCAGGCCCTAATTTGCCCCGTGTGGGCTCCTGATCACTCGGCCAAACCCTCAGATCCCCCTCAGACCCCCTTCCGATCACCTCCCCAGTGCATTGATTGCATCTATTTTTCCCTCTAACCACCCCCTGAGACACCCTCAATCACCTCTTGTCACCCCCCTAGCACTCCTATCCATCAGATCAGGCCCAATACAACCTGTCATCTAAAAGGCCACCCTCCTTATGACCGGTTCCACAAAATTCGCCCCCTCATAGACCACCTGTCGTCAAAATTTGCAGATGCTTATACCCCTGAACAGTCATTTTGAGACATTTGGTTTCCAGACTACTCACGGTTTTAGGCCCGTAAAATGCCAGGGCGGTATAGGAACCCCACAAGTGACCCCATTTTAGAAAAAAGACACCCTAAGGTATTCTTTTAGGAGTTCATAGATTTTATTTTTCTTCAAAAGTTAGCGGAAATTGATTTTTATTGGGGTTTTTTTTTTTTCACAAAGTGTCATTTTTCACTAACTTGTGACAAAAAATAAAATCTTCTATGAACTCGCCATACACCTAACGGAATACCTTGGGGTGTCTTCTTTCTAAAATGGGGTCACTTGTGGGGTTCCTATACTGCCCTGGCATTTTAGGGGCCCTAAACCGTGAGGAGTAGTCTAGAAAACAATTGCCTCAAAATGACCTGTGAATAGGACGTTGGGCCCCTTAGCGCACCTAGGCTGCAAAAAAGTGTCACACATGTGGTACCGCCGTACTCAGGAGAAGTAGTATAATGTGTTTTGGGGTGTATTTTTACACATACCCATGCTGGGTGGGAGAAATAACTCTGTAAATGGACAATTCTGTGTAAAAAAAATCAAAAGATTGTCATTTACAGAGATATTTCTCCCACCCAGCATGGGTATGTGTAAAAATACACCCCAAAACACATTATACTACTTCTCCTGAGTACGGCTGTACCACGTGTGGCACTTTTTTACACTCCAAGTACGCTAAGGGGCCCAAAGTCCAATGAGTACCTTTAGGATTTCACAGGTCGTTTTGCGACATTTGGTTTCAAGACTACTCCTCACGGTTTAGGGCCCCTAAAATGCCAGGGCAGTATAGGAACCCCACAAATGACCCCATTCTAGAAAGAAGACACCCAAAGGTATTCCGTTAGGAGTATGGTGAGTTCATAGAAGATTTTATTTTTTGTCACAAGTTGGCGGAAAATGACACTTTGTGAAAAAAAACTATTAAAATCAATTTCCGCTAACTTGTGACAAAAAAATAAAAACTTCTATGAACTCACCATACTCCTAACGGAATACCTTGGGGTGTCTTCTTTCTAAAATGAGGTCATTAGTGGGGTTCCTATACTACCCTGGCATTTTAGGGGCCCTAAACCGTGAGGAGTAGTCTTGAATCAAAAATGACCTGTGAAATCCTAAAGGTACTCATTGGACTTTGGGCCCCTTAGCGCAGTTAGGGTGCAAAAAAGTGCCACACATGTGGTATCGCCGTACTCGGGAGAAGTAGTATAATGTGTTTTGGGGTGTATTTTTACACATACCCATGCTGGGTGGGAGAAATACCTCTGTAAATGACAATCTTTTGATTTTTTTTTTACACAGAATTGTCCATTTACAGAGTTATTTCTCCCACCCAGCATGGGTATGTGTAAAAATACACCCCAAAACACATTGTACTACTTCTCCCGAGTACGGCGATACCACGTGTGGCACTTTTTTGCACCCTAACTGCGCTAAGGGGCCCAAAGTCCAATGAGTACCTTTAGGATTTCACAGGTCATTTTGAGAAATTTCGTTTCAAGACTACTCCTCACGGTTTAGGGCCCCTAAAATGCCAGGACAGTATAGGAACCCCACAAATGACTCCATTTTAAAAAGAAGACACCCCAAGGTATTCTGTTAGTAGTACGGTGAGTTCATAGAAGATTTTATTTTTTGTCACAAGTTAGCGGAAATTGATTTTTATTGGGTTTTTTTTTCACAGTGTCATTTTTCACTAGCTTGTGACAAAAAATAAAATCTTCTATGAACTCGCCATACACCTAACGGAATACCTTGGGGTGTCTTCTTTCTAAAATGGGGTCACTTGTGGGGTTCCTATACTGCCCTGGCATTTTAGGGGCCCTAAACCGTGAGGAGTAGTCTAGAAAACAAATGCCTCAAAATGACCTGTGAATAGGACATTGGGTCCCTTAGCGCACCTAGGCTGCAAAAAAGTGTCACATGTGGTACCGCCGTACTCAGGAAAAGTAGTATAATGTGTTTTGGGGTGTATTTTTACACATACCCATGCTGAGTGGAAGAAATCTCTCTGTAAATGGACAATTGTGTGTAAAAAAAAAAATCAATGTAAATTGTCATTTACAGAGATATTTCTCCCACCCAGCATGGGTATGTGTAAAAATACACCCCAAAACACATTATACTACTTCTCCTGAGTACGGCAATACCACATGTGTGGCACACTTTTGCAGCCTAACTGCGCTAAGGGGCCCAAAGTCCAATGAGCACCTTTAGGCTTTACAGGGGTGCTTACAATTTAGCACCCCCCAAAATGTCAGGACAGTAAACACACCCCACAAATGACCCCATTTTGGAAAGTAGACACTTCAAGGTATTCAGAGAGGAGCATAGTGAGTCCGTGGCAGGTTTCATTTTTTTTTTTGTCGCAAGTTAGAAGAAATGGAAACTTTTTTTTTTTGTGTCACAAAGTGTCATTTTCCGCTTACTTGTGACAAAAAATATCTTCTATGAACTCACTATGCCTCTCAGTGAATACTTTGGGATGTCTTCTTTCCAAAATGGGGTCATTTGGGGGGTATTTATACTATCCTGGAATTCTAGCTCCTCATGAAACATGACAGGTGGTCAGAAAAGGCAGAGATGCTGGAAAATGGGAAAATTCACTTTTTGCACCATAGTTTGTAAACGCTATAACTTTTACCCAAACCAATAAATATAGGCTGAATGGGTTTTTTTTTTTATCAAAAACATGTTTGTCCACATTTTTAACGCTGCTTGTATACAGAAATTTTACTTTATTTGAAAAATGTCAGCACAGAAAGTTAAAAAAATCATTTTTTTGCCAAAATTCATGTCTTTTTTGATGAATATAATAAAAAGTAAAAATCGCATCAGCAGTCAAATAGCACCAAAAGAAAGCTTTATTAGTGACAAGAAAAGGAGCCAAAATTCATTTAGGTGGTAGGTTGTATGAGCGAGCAATAAACCGTGAAAGCTGCAGTGGTCTGAATGGAAAAAAAGTGGCCGGTCCTTAAGGGGGGGGTAAAGCCCTAGGTCCTCAAGTGGTTAAAGAGAAACTCCGACCCAAGAATTTAACTTTATCCCAATCAGTAGCTGATACCCCCTTTTACATGACAAATCTATTGCAATTCACAAACAGACCATCAGGGGGCGCTGTATGACTGATATTGTGGTGAAACCCCTCCCACAAGAAGCTCAGAGTACCGCGGTACTCTGGGCAAACTGCCACAATGTAACAATGTTCACAGACAGGAAATGGCTGTTTACAGCTGTCTGTAACAGCCAGAACAGCTAGAAACCGCTACATAACCTGCCCACAGTAACAATGTCACCATGTAATACATGTCAATGTTAATCTGGGAGAGGAAAGATTTTACAATGAGCAAACACTGACTAAATCATTTATACATAATTATTGTAAAAATGAAGCACTTTTTTATTATATTATTTTCACTGGAGTTCCTCTTTAAATGTATTCAATGAAATAAATGCATTTGATATAGTTAGTAGAGATGGCCCGAACGGTTAGCCGGCGAACGGTTCCCGGCGAACTTCCGGGGTTCGCGATCGCGGAGAACCGTGAACTTTTCCGGAAATTTGATTCACCCCCCATAGTACATCTTTAGGGTCAACTTTGACCCTCTACATCACAGTCAGCAGGCACATTGTAGCCAATCAGGCTACACTCCCTCCTGGAGGCCCTCCCCCCCTTATAAAAGGCAGGCAGCGTCAGGCATTTTACTCACTCGTGTGCCTGCAGTAATTAGAGAAGGGAGAGCTGCTTCAGACTCTTGTAGGGAAAGCTTAGTTAGGCTCTTGTAGGCTTGTTAGCTTGCTCCTTGCTGATTTTTACTGCTAAAAAAAAAGCACCCCTCAACAGCTCTTTTGAGAGCTAATCTTGTTCTTGTGATCTTTTTTTTGTGTGTGTGGCCCACTTGCATTATATACAGCCCTGTCAGTCAGTCGCAGCTGGCCTTTGGCCCCTTAATGCCTACTGTGCCACTGCCAGGCCCAGCACATTCAGTGACTACCTGTGTGTGTGACAGGCAGCTGCAAATTTGTAATCTCAATCACTGCACCTGTTCACTGTTTAGTCCACCTACGTACGTGAGTGCACGCATTGTTAATACCACTAGTCATTGCACCCGTTCACGGTATGTGTGTGTGTGACAGGTGCACATTTGTAATACCCAGCAGCACTGCATATACCAACCTACCTGTTCAGTGCACCCACCTACCCAAGTGAGCTCACGCAGTGTGATATATAATACTACCAGTCACTGTACCTGTTCACGGTACGTGTGTGCGACAGGTGCACATATGTAATACCCAGCAGCACTGCATACAGTTGTTGTTCAATTCAGCATACATGTTGTTCGGTGCACCCACCTACCCATGTGAGCGCACACAGTGTGCTATTTAATACCACCAGTCACTGTACTTGTTCACATTACGTGTGTGTGACAGGTGCACATTTGTAATACCCATCACTGCGTATACCTACTACTTGTTCAGTGCACCCACCTACTTACGTGAGCGCACGCAGTGTGATATACCACTCTGTGCATACCTGTTAACTGCACCTGTGTGACTGCACATTGTACAGTGCATACCTTTCACTTCATCCCCCCCGATATGGACAAAACAGGTAGAGGAAGAGGCAGACCCAGAGGAAGGCCTGAGGTGTCTCAGGCAAGCGAAGCTGGGCAGGATGATTATGATGACGACGATGATACGGATGTCACGTGGGATCCTAAGAGACAAGATGACCAAGGGGACAGTTCAGAGGGGGAGTCAGAGAGGAGAAGTAGGAGGAGACGAGTTCCTGAAAGAAGCAGGGGGAGCTCGTCAGGGGCGTCGCTAGCCCTGTTTTAGGGGGGCACGTGCCCCCAATCTTTCCTGGGGTGCCACGGATCTCCGCCCGGCCGCCCCCTCTATCAAGACTCAGCGGCTCCCTCCAGCCGCCGCGTCACTGACAGTCTCAGACCTCAGGATCAGGCGGCGAGCCGGCGACCAATCGTGCGGGCGCTAGGACCCAGCGCCCGCACTGATATGCGGAAGTGACATCACTTCCGCATATCGAGCGGGTGCGTCCAGTGCCCGCTCGTACATCTGGTCGGGTCGCCGCTGATCCTGAGGTCTGCTGAGAGGTAGGGGGGGAGCGGCGGCGGCTAGAGGGGGGGCCTCCCTGTCACTCACTCAAGGGGCTCCCTGGCACGCACTCACTCCCTAAAGGGGCTCCCTGGCACGCACTCACTCCCTAAAGGGGCTCCCTGTCACTCACTCACTCCCTAAAGGGGCTCCCCTGGCACTCACTCACTCCCTAAAGGGGCTCCCCTGGCACTCACTCACTCCCTAAAGGGGCTCCCCTGGCACTCACTCACTCCCTAAAGGGGCTCCCCTGGCACTCACTCACTCCCTAAAGGGGCTCCCTGGCACGCACTCACTCCCTAAAGGGGCTCCCTGGCACTCACTCACTCCCTAAAGGGGCTCCCTGTCACTCACTCACTCCCTAAAGGGGCTCCCTGGCACGCACCCACTCCCTAAAGGGGCTCCCTGGCACGCACTCACTCCCTAAAGGGGCTCCCTGTCACTCACTCACTCCCTAAAGGGGCTCCCTGTCACTCACTCACTCCCTAAAGGGGCTCCCTGGCACGCACTCACTCCCTAAAGGGGCTCCCTGGCACGCACTCACTCCCTAAAGGGGCTCCCTGGCACTCACTCACTCCCTAAAGGGGCTCCCTGTCACTCACTCACTCCCTAAAGGGGCTCCCTGTCACTCACTCACTGCCTAAAGGGGCTCCCTGTCACTCACTCACTCCCTAAAGGGGCTCCCTGTCACTCACTCACTCCCTAAAGGGGCTCACTGTCACTCACTCACTCCCTAAAGGGGCTCACTGTCACTCACTCACTCCCTAAAGGGACTCCCTGTCACTCACTCACTCCCTAAAGGGGCTCCCCTGGCACTCACTCACTCCCTAAAGGGGCTCCCTGGCACTCACTCACTCCCTAAAGGGGCTCCCTGGCACGCACTCACTCCCTAAAGGGGCTCCCTGGCACTCTCACTCCCTAAAGGGGCTCCCTGGCACTCACTCACTCCCTAAAGGGGCTCCCTGGCACTCACTCACTCCCTAAAGGGGCTCCCTGGCACGCACCCACTCCCTAAAGGGGCTCCCTGGCACGCACTCACTCCCTAAAGGGGCTCCCTGTCACTCACTCACTCCCTAAAGGGGCTCCCTGTCACTCACTCACTCCCTAAAGGGGCTCCCTGTCACTCACTCCCTAAAGGGGCTCCCTGTCACTCACTCACTCCCTAAAGGGGCTCCCTGTCACGCACTCACTCCCTAAAGGGGCTCCCTGTCACGCACTCACTCCCTAAAGGGGCTCCCTGGCACGCACTCACTCCCTAAAGGGGCTCCCTGGCACGCACTCACTCACTAAAGGGGCTCCCTGGCACGCACTCACTCACTAAAGGGCCTCCCTGGCACTCACTCACTTCCTAAAGGGCCTCCCTGTCACTCACTCCCTAAAGGGCCTCCCTGTCACTCACTCCCTAAAGGGGCTCCCTGTCACTCACTCACTCCCTAAAGGGGCTCCCTGTCACTCACTCACTGCATAAAGGGGCTCCCTGTCACTCACTCACTGCCTAAAGGGGCTCCCTGTCACTCACTCACTGCCTAAAGGGGCTCCCTGGCACTCACTCACTGCCTAAAGGGGCTCCCTGGCACTCACTCACTGCCTAAAGGGGCTCCCTGGCACTCACTCACTACCTAAAGGTGCTCCCTGTCACTCACTATCGGGGTCCCTGTCACTCACTACCTAACTGGAGGTGCCTGTCACTCACTAGCTAACCTGGGGGTCCCTGTCACTCACTACCTAACTTGGGGGGGCTACCATATTAAGGGGGCATTCTGCCTATTTATGTGAAATGCTGTCTATTTATGTGCCTCATGACTGCTGAATGTGTCTTGTTGGGAGCCTTATGATTTGTTGGGGGCCTCATGATTGCTGAATTTGTCTTGTTGGGGGCCTCATGATTTGTTGGGGGCCCTCATGATTGCTGAATTTGTCTTGTTGGGGTCCTCATGATTGCTGAATTTGTCTTGTTGGGGGCCTCATGATTTGTTGGAGGCCTCATGAATTGCTGAATTTATCTTGTTGGGGGCCTCCTGATTTGTTGGGGGCCTCATGATTGCTGAATATGTCTTGTTGGGGGTCACATGATTGCTAACTGCGAGACTATGGGAAAAGCTGAATCCTTATCATATGAGACAATAGCATTAAACCTACTTTTTTAGCGTTTTAAAACAGAAAGTAAAACTGGGAGGTTCTAAAAAATTGAATACATTTTTCAGGAGTAGGATGGATGAAATTGTTTATCTTCACAGTTTATTTTCAACTTGGATTTTCCATAATGTTCATGTATGAGTTAAAACGTTTGTACAGTATTTAGTTTAAATTGCTGTTGCCACTTTGCGATAGATACCGGTAAGTGACTTTTGGGTTGCAGTTTGGGCACTCGGCCTCCAAAAGGTTCGCCACCACTGTCCTAATCTGATGTCCCACCATTGCTAGGTTCATGTAAATTTGTCTCCACCCATTACCACACCTATATTCTGGTCCATGGCCCACCCATTTTTTGGTGCGGCGCGATAAGCACGCCGCACAACGTGATCGTCATATTTTTGGCACGCTAGCTGCAGTGTGCTGAATTCTGCTGCCTACAGTATGTACAGTATACGCTGTTCTCTAGTGCTTGCACTGTGTGCTGATTTACCTCCAGTGTGTACAGTGTAAGGTGTTACTCTGTGCCTTTTATTGATTGTAAACCAGCTGTATTGTATGCTGATCCCTGCTACTTTCAGTATGTACAGTATTAGCTGTAAAGCCTGGTACACACATACAATTTTGATTAGCCAATTTTAGCTCTGTTCATAAAATTCATTGTCTGTTGGCCCACTTACTGCACGGGGGTGGGAAATTGGGGGTCAGTGATTGACCAATCAAAATTGTATGTGCGTATACATCTTTGATCTATGCCTATACTGATTGTAAATGATCGAAATAAAGGACAGGGGGCTCCGTCCAATATTTCGATGGGCAGGCCCGTTATCCGTAGCTTACACCGCTGCTAAGTTCATGTACATTTGGCCCCACCCACTCACCGCATGGCCACGCCCATTTTTTGCCGCGGCGCGCTGCGCGCGCCGCATGTACCTCCCCGCCTGGTGCCCACAGGTGCCACTGATCTCCAAGGACCCTAGAAACGCCCCTGGAGCTCGTCATCATAAACAGCTGGTGGCAGTGTCCGGCGCCATGTATCGCCACCTATGGACAGCCAGCCAACATGCCCTACAACGTCAGCTGCTGATGCCACCATAGTTGCCATCACCCCAGGGGGGAATCAGTGGTTTGGAAATTTTTTTGGTGTGTCTGCCTTAGATCAGAGCAATGCCATCTCTTCTCTCTGCCTCCAAAAATTGAGCCGTGGAAAGCCCAACACCCACGTAGGGACAACTGCCTTACGAAGGCACATGCAGAAAAGGCACAAACTGCAATGGGAAGAGCACCAGAGGAAAAACAGCACACAAAAGAAAAGCCACCCTTCTTCTCCTCTTCCTCCTTCAGGTGCAGCATCTTCAGCCGCTTTCTCCCTTGCACTTTCACAATCACAGCCACTCTCCTCCACTCCGCCCTCACCTTGAGCGGTTCCTGCTCCTCTGCCCACAGCAGCAGTCAGGTATCCGTGAGGGAAATCTTTGAGCGGAGGAAGCCAATTTCTGCTAGTCACCCCCTTGTCCGGCGTCTGACTGCTGGCTTGGAGGAACTGTTAGCTCGCCAGCTGTTACCATACCTGAGTGGACTCTGAGGCCTTCCGTAAATTTGTGGCCATTGGGACACTGCAGTGGAAGATACCAGGCCACAATTATTTTGCCAAAAAGGTGATACCCAAACTGTACCATGAAGTTGAGAGGCAAGTGGTGTCATCTCTGGCACACAGTGTTGGGTCAAGGGTCCATCTGACCACGGATGCCTGGTCTGCCAAGCACGGTCAGGACAGGTACATTACTTACACATTCCATTGGGTCAACCTGGTGACCGCTGGCAAGCAGGGAGTACGTGGCTGTGCAGAGGACCTAGTGACACCTCCATGGCTTGCAGGCAGGCCTGCTGCCACCTCCTCTCCTCCTGCTACATCCTCTTCGCTGTCATCCTCCTCCTTGGCAGTTCAACTCTACTGGTGCTGCGATCTGCTCTCCAGCTACACAGCCCCAGCTCCCCAGGGCCTATGCTGCATGCCAGGTACGACTGTGTCACGCCATCTTAGACATGTCTTGCCTTAAAGCGGAAAGTCGGACTGGAGCAGCTCTCCTGGCTGCTCTGAACAAACAGGTGGATCAGTGGCTGACCCTGCACCAACTGGAGATCGGCTACGTGGTGTGTGGCAACAGCAGCAATCTCATTTCAGCTTTGAATTTGGGAAAGTTGACACATGTACCCTGCATGGCACGTGCTCAATCTCGTAATTCAGAAATCTGTGTCTAATTACCCAGGCTTACAGGGCATCCTAAAGCAGTCCAGGAAGGTGTGTGGGCATTTCAGGCGGTCTTACACGGCCATGGCACGCTTTGCCGATATTCAGCGGAGAAACAACTTGCCGGTGAGACGCTTGATTTGCGATAGCCAGACTTGCTGGCATTCACCCTCCTGATGTTCGACCGCCTGCTACAACAGGAGAAAGCCGTCAAACAGTATCTCTACAACTACAGTCAAAGGGCACAGTCTGGGGAGATGGGGATGTTCTGGCCGAAGTACTGGACACTGATGCGAAATGCCTACAGGCTCGTGCGGCCGTTTGAGGTGACAAACCTGGTGAGTCGCAGTGAAGGCGCCATCAGCGACTTAATCCCATATGCCTTCTTTCTGGAGCGTAGAGTGGTGGATCAAGCTGTGGAGGAGCGTGAACAGGAATGGGAGGAAGAGTTGTGGGATCAATTCTCAGCAAAAGCAGATGATTCCTCAACACCTGTGGCAGCACAGAACTGGGAGGAGGAGGAAGAGTCGTTTGGGGAAGAGGAGTCAGATGATGAGGAAGGCGTTGTTTTGGAGGAGGAGGATGAGGCGGAAGAACAACCGCAGCAGGTGTTGCAGGGGGCTTGTGCTACTCAACTTTGCCGTGGTATTGTTCGTGGCTGAGGGGAGGAGGAGAACTTAGCTGACATCACTGAGGAAGAGCAAGAGGAGATGGATAGTACGTCTGCATCCAACTTTGTGCAGATGGCGTCTTACATGCGTTCCAGCCTGTTGAGGGACCCCCGTATAAAAAAAACTCAAGGGGTGGCCACGCTACTAGACCCTCGGTATAGGCACAAAGTGGCAGAGATGTTTCCAAATCACCAGAATGCAGAAAGGATGCAGCACTTGCAGAACAAGCTGGCAACTATGCTTTACAATGCGTATAAGGGTGATGTCACAGCACAATGCAATAAAAGTGCCACTACCAGTAATCCTTCTCCCATGTCCACACAGGCAAGGACAGGATGCTGCAGCGATCTCATGGTGATGTCGGACATGCGGACATTCTTTAGTCCAACACCTCGCCTTAGCGCTTCCGGATCCACCCTCCACCAACGCCTGGACCGGCAGGTAGGCGACTACCTGGCCTTAAGTGTGGATGTAGACACTGTGAGCAGCGATGAACCCTTGGACTACTGGGTGCGCAGACTTGACCTGTGGCCAGAGCTGTCCCAATTTGCCATCCAACTTCTGTCTTGCCCTGCTTCAAGCGTCCTGTCAGAAAGCACCTTCAGTGCAGCTGGAGGCATTGTCACTGAGAAGAGAAGTCGCCCAAGTCAAAAAAAAGTGTTCGGTACCTCCCCTTTATTAAAATTAATGAGGCATGGATCCCGGAGGGCTACTGCCCGCCTGAAGACTTAGTCAGTCCCCGCACACAGCATCTCTGCCTGCACGCTGTGTGACTGCCTGCCCCATGACTAAGTCGCTCCCCACACAGCATCTTAACCTGCAGGCCGCTTGACTGCCTTCTCCGCCACCACCAACAGGGTCCAGGACTCCAGGCGTGTACATGCCTGCCTAATTTTTCTGGCTGCACTGCGGCTGCAACAACAAAACAAAAGGCATATACATGTGTCAATTCCCCTTTGTGATCATTACCTTGTCGCGGTGAAGGGGCCTGCGTATCGCAATGAAGCAATGACCGACGGCTATATGAATGTCTCGGGGGGTGGCACACCAAAGATAATAAGGTCGTTGCTTCATTGTGGACAGACCAAATTCGATCAGCTGGACAGTCTCTGTTGTTCTGTCATTGAGCTACCTCAGCCTAGCGACCATATGGGCTTGAAAACCGCTGTTGCCTGCACTCTCGCCGCGGTGCACACCAGTCCAGCACGGCCGTCACAACACAAACAGCTGTTTGCGATGCGTTACACAGTGAGTTTGGTGTGTCAGTGTGAAGCAGTACTCTAATTACACTCCCTGATTGATGTATACACATGCAAGTTGTTTTAAAGCACTGTAGGCCTCCAATTTAGCATTCAATGTGATTTCTGCCCTTAAAACACTGGCTTGCGTCAAATCCAGATTTTTCCCCGGGACTTTTGGCGTCTATCCCACTCCCCCATGCAAAAACTCAGATGTTAGACTCCTTGAAACATCCTTTCCATCACTTTTGTGGCCAGCATAAATGTTTCTAGTTTTCAAAGTTCGCCTCCCCATTGAAGTCTATTGCGGTTCGCAAAATCGGAGGTTCGGGCCATCTCTAATAGTTTGAATGTTAAATCATCTTCTGTTATCCCATGCACAACAGCATTCAGACTGCAAAATGGTGGGGCAGCACAGCCCTGACAAACTTATTTACAGGAAACATAAGCACGTGATATGATGCATTAGGAGGCTATTGGTCTGTACAGTGCTATTCTCATGTCCTGACTTGCTTACATTTACTGGAGACATATTTAATTCGCTATGTATCCTTGTAATGTGTTAGTCTGATTGATTCACTGCATTTGTTACCCTATTCCTCCTGTTTTCTCCTTATGTCTCCTCCACCTCCTCACACATTTATTTTATTGTCTTACCTTCCTCCCACCCACCCCTGTCTGTTCTCCTCACAGTATCCAGCGAGTTGCTGTATGGATTTTGGAAAATTATTATCACGACTTTCCCGTCTACAACCCTGCCCTCCTGAACCTGCCAAAATCCATCCTGAACAAGAAAATGTCCGGATTCAAGGTCTACTCGCTTGGAGAGGGTGAGATGATGATGTTTTTTTGTGAGGCTGCTTTGGTGTTTCCTCTTTGTTTTTACCTGTTGTCATCTCCTTGTCCTCAAGAACCTTGTCGGCTTGTTTTGTATGTTGTTCTCTCTTGTTATTCATCTGATACTGGAATTACCATATTTTTCAGAATATAAGACACACTTTCTCCCCCAAAACTGGCAGGAAAGTGGGTGCCTCTTATATTCAGAAGGTTACACCATACCGTACCGTAGAAGTGGTGCGCAAGGAAGGTTTATCACCTGATCCTGCCGCCGCCTTCATCTCCCCCTCGCTCTGGTCCTGCTTCTACATGAGCTCCTCTTCTCCTGCAGCTGCTGGCTATATCAGGAACACTGCTGCTGCCATACAGGTCCGGATCCTTTGGTATTCCAGGGAATTGTACTTCCACATTAGAGGCTGTTACTGTAACCACCAGCGGCCCATGTGCACCTAGGTCATGCATGACGTATGGCACCAGTTTGCCACTAGCAGTTACAGTAACAACCACTGATGCAGTAGTACAATGTCCACGTGGTACAGAGGACCCAGTCCTGTATAGCAGCAGGTGGCCACATGATATTGATCTCACCAGCAGCTGTAGGAGAAGAGGAACTTGCATAGAAGCAGGACTGGAGCAAAAGGGAGATGAGTGCTGCGGCAAAATCAGATAATATCTTAAGTACTGAGGTGTTAGTGTAGTGCAGTGTAGGTGTAGTGTAGCTTGGCCGGTGGGGCAGCAGGGATTAGTATAGGGTAGTGCAGTGTGGCAACAGTGATTACTGTAGTATAGTTGGGCAGTGTAGCTTAGAGACAATTTGTGGGGTAGATTCCCCCTGCATTACAGATACACCAGGCTTAACTTTTTATTTTTATTTTTTACTGATCTTTTTTATTTATTTTTTTACCACTAAACCTAGATGTGTCTTAGAGTGCAGAGCGTCTTATATTCAGAAAAATACAGTAAAGCTTTTCTTCATGTAGGTGAAGCCCAGTTAAACTGGTATATTAAAGTGAATAATGATGGATAGACTTCTAGTCTACAGTTATCTCTTTTGGTGTCTTTAATCACTCTCTCACAGGCGCATAATGCATGTGCCACCTCCCCCACCCACAGCTGGACTGCCAAACTGTTGTGCTCTACATTATATTAAAAAACAAAACTCTTAAAACAAGAGTAACAAAATCATTCTACTTTGTGATGTTCAAACTTTTTAAAGTTTGAGTTCTGGAGGAGTGGCCTTGTCATTAGTCAATAAGTCCACTTTCACACAGGTGTGTTGCATTAGGCACTGTTTAGCGTACAAAAACTGCACTGCACTGCAGTGCAAATGCTCAGATGCGCTGCGATCTGAGTCCAATATGGCCAAAGCAAAATTGTAGGGCCTTGGTGGAATTGCATGCGGTACAACACTCAATGGACTTCATTAGCAACACATTTAATGTGAATTGCACTCTTAGATGCACACAGTGTAAGTGAATGGCAGTGAATGAAAAAAACATTGCCCGAGCGCTCTATTGACCCAGTTGAACATCATTCAAAGTGTTCCCATTAGATCACATCAAAATACGCATGTTACTTTGTCATGTTGTGTTGAATGCTCATTGGTATGCAATGCGGTATTTTGAAATTAGACTAAAGGTGGCCACGCACTATAATTTTTCTGTTTGATTTTACTGCAATTCGATGAAAATGATCAGTTGTACAGAAAAATAAAAAATATAAATGTATTCGACTGAGAAATCTGATTGAATTTCCTATTTTTCTACTTTTTTTTTTTTTTTTTTTTTTTTTTTTTGGGAGTTTGGACGTGTTGAAAAATTCAGGCCAACTTTACCAAGAATTGTATGGTGCGTGATGGATTGACAAATTGTATTCAACCAGAATAAATTGTATCCAACTGTTCAGTACATGCCAAATGTTATTTGTTTGTATAAACAACAAAAAGGATGGAAGCATAGAGTGTTTGTGTATGTACAGTGCTGCCCATAATTATTAATACCCCTGGCAAATTTTGACTTAAAGTTCATTTTATTCAACCAGCAAGTCATTTTTTGAAGGGAAATTACATAGTTGTCGCCCAAAAGATAATAAGACGACGTACAAGAGGCATTATTGTGGAAAAAACATTTTTCCGCTTTTATTTAAATTTGATCAAAAACTGTCCAGTACAAAATTATTCATACCCTTCTCAATAATCAATAGAAAAGCCTTTATTAGCTATTACAGCAATCAAACACTTCCTATAATTGCAGACCAGCTTTTTGCATGTCTCCAAAGGTATTTTTGCCCATTTATCTTTAGCAATGAGCTCCAAATCTTTCAGGTTGGAGGATCTTCTTGCCATCACTCTGATCTTTAGCGCCCTCCACAGATTCTCAATTGGATTCAAGTCAGGAATCTGGCTTGGCCACTCCAAAACGTTAATGTTGTCTGCTAACCATTATTTCACCACTTTTGCTGTGTGTTTTGGGTCATAGTCATGCTAAAATGTCCATAGGTGGCCAAGGCCAAGTTTTTCTGCAGACTACCTGATGTTGTAGTTGAGAATCCTAAAGTGTTGCTCTTTTTTCATGGTGCCATTTACTGTGATTAGGTTTCCTGGTCCATTGGTTGAAAAACACCCCCAAAGCATTAGGTTCCCATTACCATGTTTGACAGTGGGGATGGTGTTCTTTGGGTTGAAGGCTACTCCTTTTTTACGCCAAATGAAGAAGGCCTCATTGTGACCAATAAATTAAATTTTTGTTTCATCTGACTAGAAGTCTTCTTCTTTGTCCAGATGAGCATTTGCAACAGCCAAGCGAGCTTTTGTGTGCCTTATCTGGAGAAGTGGTGTCTTCCTTGTTCTGCATCAGTGGAACCAAGCAGTGTGCAGTGTCCATTGGATTGTCTGCCTTGAGACATTGCCACCAGCAGAGCCTAGATTCACCAGGATGGCCTTGATGGTAATCCTTGGATTCTTTTTCACCTCTCTCACTATCCCCCTGGCCAGCAAAGGTGTCACTTTTGGCTTCCGACCATGTCCTCTGAGATTTTCCACATTACAGAACATCTTATATTTTTTAACAATACTTTGCACTGTAGCCACTGGAACTGGAAAACCTTTATAAATGGACTTGTAGCCCTTTTCAGACTTGTGAGCAGCCACAATGCGCATCTGCTGGTCCTCACTGAGCTCTTTTGTCTTAGCTATGATTGTCAACAAACCAACTGCAGAGAGCTGCTGTTTTTCACCTGTTGAGTAGATTAACCTCCTAAGGGCCCGTTCCCACTTGCAATCGCAGAACGCCGGCGATTAGCGCAGAAAAATCACTGGACACTGCGGCGGTTTTGGAGCGATCGCAATTAGCATGCTGTGCACGCTAAACGCGGAACGC
This sequence comes from Hyperolius riggenbachi, assembly GCF_040937935.1. Taxonomy (NCBI): domain Eukaryota; kingdom Metazoa; phylum Chordata; class Amphibia; order Anura; family Hyperoliidae; genus Hyperolius; species Hyperolius riggenbachi. The sequence goes on from NC_090654.1 coordinate 147,130,354, forward strand.
TCGTCGCCGGCAAACCGCTGCATGCAGTGCGGTTGCGGTTATCACTAACCGCAACCGCGGCAGTGAGAACACTGCCACTCGCTACATTGTGTAGCAGTTCTTGCAGAACCGCTAGCGGTTTGCCGTGATTCCCGCTCAGGTGAGAACGGGCCCCTAAATGTTAAGCCGCTCAGGAGGTTTTGCTATCCTGAGTCCGCCGCTATGAAACTTTTTTGTATTTGTACTGATAAATAAGCTGTTAGCTGGCACTAGGCTAGCTAGTATATGTGGCCGGCACCCCCCGATTACCCAGAATCCCCCCAATCAGTCCGCTTATACATTACCCAGCCTGGCTCCAGCGATCGGCGCAGCCTCCACGGACCGCTCCGCTCTTCTCTTTGGGATGGATCGTACAGGGCGGCATGACATCACCGATGTCATGCGCAGACCCGATCCTCCCCATAGAGAAGACCAGATCTGTGCAGGGAGGCTGTGCTGATCGCTGGAGCCAGGCTGGGTAATGTATAAGCGGAAGGATTCTGGGAGATCGGAGGGTGCTGGTCACATATACTAGCTAGC
>NC_090654.1:147138411-147150911 GCF_040937935.1 Hyperolius riggenbachi
ATTATTATTTATTGTATTTATAAAGCGCCAACATATTACGCAGCGCTGGACATTAATTTAGATTACAGACAATATTTAGGGGTGACATACAGCAATAAGACAATACAGGAATACATGCAAACCAGATCACGCAGCACAGTATGAGTACAAGGTAATGCTTAGTCACTGGATGGGAGCATGGAGATTAGGCAAGTTAGGTTCACTCAAATGCATAGCATGGGTTCACAGTAATGGAGGTGCATGATCAGGTAGGAAACAAAAGGAGGAGGACCCTGCCCAAAGGCTTACAATCTAGAGGGAGAGGTAGGGACACGAGAGGTAGGGGACCAGAGTTCAGCTGTGGGTTTAGAGCAATTGTGAGGGGTGCTAGGCCAGAGTGAAAAGGTGAGTTTTGAGGGCCTTCTTGAAGGTGTTGAAGGAGGGGGCTGCCCTAATGGGTGGAGGTAGGGAGTTCCATAGTGTTGGAGAGGCTCTTGAGAAGTCCTGGAGGCGTGCATGGGACTGGGTGATGCGGGGGGCGGTCAGGCGAAGTTCATTGGAGTAGCGGAGTGAGCGGCTTGGTGTGTATCGATAACGTTTATAGATATTGGTTTCGTGCGAAAATTCTCGTTTGTGCGCAAAAACGTTATCGTTTCACGTGAAAATTCACGATCGCGCAAAACCAAAAATTCTGTTTTATTTTTCAGTGTTTCAAACTTTACAGAGTTTACAGCGTTTGCAGACCCAGTGTCCATCATCCCTGCATTTGGCACAGGTGAATTTTTGACATGTTGCACAGGTAAACCTGCTGCGATTCCTGTTGCAGCTCTCTTGCACCTGGCACTGTGTTGTCTGTACAGTCCCTGGCACAGCAGCTGCAACAGCTTCAGCAGCCCGCCTTTGTGCCAATATTTCCTTGTGCTGCATGAATCGGCAACGGAGTTCCTTAGCTAGAAGACTCAGAAACAATCTTCTTTTGCCTGTCCACCCTGTACATGCCTTGTACAAAATGTAGGCCGTCACCGCCGCCAGGTCCAGCGTATTGTAAAAAACTGCTACTGGCCACCTGCGTGTTGCTGCTCTTACGGAATACATCCGTGCCATTTGGTCCAACACGTCTACACCACACTGTAAAAGCAGAGCGAGAGAGACATGAGTATACGTGCTTTTTTTCTATAGGCCTGTATAGTACACATCAGAAAACATTGTAGCACTGGCAGGAGCGTTCCTTGGGTCCTTGGAGATCGGGGGCACCTGTGCGGTCGTCCCCCCCCCTCCCCGGCCACCGCAGCTGTCCCCGCTGCCAGACTGCCTGACCAGCAATCCACAATGGCATATGTCTCTAGGCCCCGCATATAACACTCGCCCCAGGCCCGCATACTCTAAGGCCACCTCTGGGCATAGATCAAAGATGTATACGCACATACAATTTTGATTGGTCAATCACTGACCAATTTTACCACCCCCATGCAGTAAGTGGGCAAACAGACAATGCATTTGATGAACAGAGCTAAAATTGGCTAATCAAAATTGTATGTGTGTACAAGTTAGGTAGTGACAGCAGGGTCCCCCAGTTAGGTAGTGAGTGACAGCAGGGACCCCCGTTAGATAGTGAGTGACAGCAGGGACCCCGGGGTAAAGATAGTGAGTGACAGGCGCCCCCTCACCGGGCGCAAATATGCAGAAGTGATGTCACTTCCGCATATCAGCGGTGTCCGCTAGGTGCTAGCGCCCGCTCTAACTGGTCGGGGCACCCCTGGAAATAGATTGGGGGCAACCCAGAAAATTTTGGGGCATGGGCCCCCCAAAATAGCACTAGCGATGCCACTGAGCACTGTAAAATTCAGTGCAGTTTCTAGGCTAAAATGCACCCAGGGTGAGGGTGTAAAAATCGTGCCCCCCCAAAGCAAGGTATGGGTGCCCGCAGTATAGGTTAGCCAGGTCTAGTTGCACTCAGTATAGATTCCCCCAGTATAGGTAGCCCAGAATAGGTACCCCAGTATAGGTAGCCAGCTATAGGTCCCCCCAGTATAGGTAGCCAGGCATAGGTGAGCCAGTATAGTTGCCTCCGGTATAGGTTAGCCAGGTAGGTGCCTCCAGTATAGGTAGCCAGTATAGTTGCCCCCGGTATAAGTTAGATAGGTAGGTGCCCCCAGTACAGGTTAGCTAGGTGGGTGCCTTTAATATAGGTAGCCAGAATAGTTGCCCCAGCATAGGTTAGATAGGTAGATGCTCCCAGTATAGGTTAGTTAGGTAGGTGACTCCAATATAGGTAGCCAGTATAGTTGTCACCTGTATAGGCTAGCTAGGTAGGTAGGTAGGTGCCCCCAATACAGGTTAGATAAGTTAATGTTCCCACTATAGGTTAGATAGGTAGCTGCCCCCCAGTATAGGTTAGATAGGTAGGTGCCCCCCAGTATAGGTTAGATTAGGTAGCTGCCCCCCAGGTTAGATAGGTAGGTGCCCCCCAGGATAGGTTAGATAGGTAGCTGCCCCAGTATAGGTTAGGTAGGTGCCCCCCATGATGGAGGGGGGAGCCGCAGCCGCGGGGAGGGCAGCCCAACCTCTCCCTCCCTTCCTCTCCCCAGCCGCCCTCCGTGCTCCCCCCTCAGACTGCAAAGCAATGGGCAGGGAAGCGCTATACAAAACTACTCACCTCCCTGGTTCCAATCGCTACTCACTCGCCGCCAGTCTCCTCTCTGCATAGACGCTGATGCACACGCTGCTTCCTGTGTGTGTATCAATGTCTACTCTGTGCAGAGAGGAGACTGGCGGCGAGAGAGCAGCGATTGGAACCAGGGAGGTGAGTAGTTTTGTATAGCGCTTCCCTGCCCATTGCTTTGCAGTCCGAGGGGGGAGCACGGAGGGCGGCCTGGGAGAGGAAGGGAGGGAGAGGTCGGGCTGCCCTCCCCGCGGCTGCAGCTCCCCCCTCCATCACAGCGCCCCCCCTCCCAACAGCGCTCAGGGCGCCTGCACGGCCCTAGAAACGGCCATGGTAAAATTATACACACATTCACATACCTTCATGTGGTTATAGTTTATCATGTTGGGTTTTCTCTTTCTGCCGTCACCGATCGTCACGTCTTGGTGCATGGAACTTAGACCACACTTAGTCTTGTTTTTTTTAGGTGCATAAATTGTCAAGGAGACACTGCCACTTCTAAGCACTGAAGTGGAGAATACCTCTTGCTGTGCAGTGTCTTTTGCAAGCTGAGGAAGTTCACGCCGGACTTTATTCACCGTGCCCAATAGCGTTGTTTTGCGCTGCAGCAGTCTGTGCGACAGTGAAGTAAAGAAATTGTCCGTCGTGACATTTCTCCCATCATCCAAAAATGGCTCCATCAGATTCATGACCACGTTCTCTGCCAGCCTCTCTCCCTTCTGACGACTGGGGTCCTTTCCCAAGTAAGGAGATGCATTGCAGACATATTTGGTCTCCAAGTCCGTGGCCATCCAGAACTTGATCCCAAATTTGTCTGGTCTGCTTTTATGCACAGCACTGTGTCATGCCACTCCCTTGCATACACTGCTACAATGGATAGACAGCATAACACCTTTTGGCCACCTCTACAGCATTCATATGTTGTGAAAAGCCAGCCTTATCGCATTACAGTATCTGTCATACTGCCATGGCAATGGAATGTCTCAGTCTGTCATCATTTGTCATGTCAATGGAACACTGCCAAAAGTGCCAATTGCCCTCTGATTGCATTTTGCTGCATGAATCGGCAACAGAGTTTTGTGTCTGCGTGGGTTTCCGCCGGGCACTCCGGTTTCCTCCCACATCCCAAAAACATACAGATAAGTTAATTGGCTTCCCCATAAAATTGGCCCTAGATGACGATACATACACTACATGATACATACATAGACATACTGTATGATTATGACAGGGACTGGATTGTGAGCCCCTCTGAGGGACAGTTAGTGACGAGACAATATACTCTGTACAGTGCTGCGTAATATGTTGGCACTATATAAATACTTAAATAAAATCTGCAAGTTTTCATTGTATTCATGTCATTGTATCAGCAACTTTTCATTCTGTTTTCACACAATTTTTGATAAAAGACTTGTGTTTCCATATATTGTGAATTTGCAGATCAGTGAATGTGGGGGATATTTTGTATAGATAGATAGGACAGGCATTTCTGAAGGTTTCCAAGTCTCACACAACTACTCTGTGTACACACATTCCAATGTACAGGTAATGGGCCTGATTCACAAAGCGGTGCTAACAGTTACCACCCTGGTGAAAAGCCCTTTATCATGCCTAAACTCAGTTTAGGCATGATAAGTTTAGGTGTGATAAGTTTAAGCACCAACTGCGTTAGCACCGCAGTGCACAGCTGATCAAAAGTTTTATGCTAGCAAAGACTGGTGCACTTCGTATAAAGTTTAATGGCGCTGCTTTGCGTGCGGGACTTTGCAAGCGATCTAAACTTATCTAAACTTAGCATGCCTAAACGTATGTAAATCTGTATCTCACCCTTCTCTGTTGTTGTAGCCTGTAGTCACCCAGTGCTTGTTAAATACACAGTGTCCACCACCACGGGACAAACCACAAGCCAGGCTCAGTAGTTTTCAGCAACAGGGGGTTACAATCTTTATTCGGCAATTTTCATAAAAACATTACTTACATTATGGGTCCATGCAAACTGGACCCGAACTGCATAATAAAGCATATAAGGTATCTGCACTGACTAGTGTCAAAGTGCACCTTATCACACCATTCAATGGTCGTTCACAGAGATAGCCCGTCTCTCCTTCCCTACCAGGTTTCGGCGTTATGCCGTCATCAGGGGATATGGAGAGCAGGCACAAGTAGGGCTATTATATAATGAATAGTAGTGATTACCTTAAGTGAAATCCATTAGTGTTCCCATCCGTCTTGTCCCTGTAATGTCCATAGAATCCATTGGACATACCTCATTGGAGGAGCGGTGTCACATGACCGCGTCCTCCGTAATAGGCCAGAACCCTCACAGAGCCATGATTGGATCCTACGAGATCAGATGGTGACATGACGTCACTCATATGTAGGCATTGGTCACAGCAGGGCCACATGACCTGCTTACAAAATCTGGCCAGCCAATCACACCTACGTAAGGCCAGCTATTTGTAGGGGCATTATGGGAAGTGTAGTTCTAAGTGCGGTAATGCGCGCAAATGATGCGTGCGCATCCGCATATTAACACAAGGCGTTATGGGGAACATAGTCACTAATGCGGTAGTGCACGCGACCAATGCACGTGCATCCGCATAAAGCATTATGGGGGACGTAGTCTCTAATGCGGAAATGCACGCGATCAATGCGCGCGCATCCGCATAACACAGTCAAGTGAACATTTGCAAAAGCATTCTGGGGGATGTAGTTTTAGATGCGGGAGTGCGTGGAGACAATGCGCGCATGTCCATCTAGCATAATCATGTGTTGTATTCTCCTCCATTGAACATTGAGTATAAGATACAATTAAAATTAAAATAAAATAGGATTAAAATTAGAAATAAACAGCACTTGAAACAATCTATACATAATATACACTTACGTGACCATAGTTATGTTAATGCTGCCATCTAGTGGAGAATCGATTATTTACCTCTGAAACATATACACACAAATTACATTACTAAAAACTGTATTCACGAGTTATCAATAAAACAATTAATACTAAAATCAACATTCAGTCCTCTTGGTTTCAGAGTTTTCAGTTTATAAATCCATTGATTTTCTAATTGCAATAAATCTCTATCTTTATTCTGTCCTCTCCACTTATTAGTCACTTGATCAATGATACAAAAATTCATTTCACTGGGATCCTTATTGTGATGTTCTTTAAAGTGGTTCGGGACCGAGTGATCTACTTTGCCTTTCTCAATATTATGCACATGTTCATAAATCCTCCTTTTCCCTTCACGTTCTGTTTTTCCCACATATTGGAGTCCGCAAGGACACTCCAATAAATACACCACATACATACTTTTACAATTAAAAATTTTTTTTATATTAAAAGTTTCACCAGTGACATTGCTTTTAAAAGATAGTTGTTTACGTGGGACATTTTTACACGTCCTACAGTTATAACACTTCTTACATTTGTAATATCCATCCAGGGTTAAAAATGTACGTGGTACTGGTTGCTGATTAAAAGAGTTAGTTAAAATATTTTGCACATTGGATGCCTTTTTAAATATCACACATGGTTGGTTACCCACCACCTCCTTCAAATCCGGATCCAAGTGTAGTAGGTGCCAGTGGCGTGCTACTATTTTTTTAATATCATTATGTTGCTGATTAAAATCTGTTATAAAAGATACTTCGGTTTGCCTTGTTGCACTATTTCTAGTATTCTCAGTTTCCATATCTTCAACTCCTATTGCACTATTCCCATGTATAATGTCATATCGTTTTTTTGTGGCAATTTCTGACCGTACCCGTTGTAACTCAACGTTATCATATCCCTTTTCGATAAATCTGTCTATCAATAGGTCTGTCTGGATATTGTAATCACTCAGTCTAGTACAGTTCCTAAAAATCCTCAAAAATTGGCTTCGTGGGATAGATTTCAACCATGTAGGGTGATGGCAGCTACCTTGAGGAATGTAGCTGTTACGATCGGTCTTTTTAAAGTAAGTTTTAGTATTAAAGTTGCCCTTCTCATTTGTAATAACTAGATCCAAAAAATTGACATTCATAGTGCTATATTCACAATTAAAAACTAAATTGTCATTATTAGTATTGATAAAACTTATAAACGTCTCCAATGATTGCACATCTCCCTTCCAAATAAAAAACACGTCATCAATAAAACGTTTCCATAAACTTAGATCTGAGTGTTCTCTTTCATGTATGTATTGCTCTTCCCATCTGGCCATAAATAAATTGGCCAGACTGGGTGCATACCTGGCCCCCATGGCTACACCAATCTTCTGTAAGTAAAACGTTTTTTCAAACCAAAAGTAGTTATGTGATAATGCAAAGTCTAAAATTTCCATTAAAAAAGAGATCTAGGTATTAATCAAAGTGTCCTGTGCTTTTAAGTAGTACTCCACTGCCCTTAGTCCTGCATCCTGCTGTATCACTGTGTATAAAGAGGAAACGTCAGCTGTTACCAAAATATGTGGTTCTCCACATTGTACATCCTCAAGAATTTGAATTAAATGTTTGGAGTCCTTTAAATAGGAGGGTACCTGCTTAACAATAGGTTGCAAAAACGTATCGATGAATTGGCCCAATCTAGCTGTTATTGACTGTATCCCGCTTACAATTGGTCTACCCGGGGGGTTTGTACAGTCCTTATGAATTTTTGGGAGGCAGTACATTACTGGAGTTCTATAAAATGAGGGTACCAAATATTTCGCTTCCTTTTCTGTCAAGATTCCATTGTCTGTGCCCTTCTTTATTAGTCCCTTTAGTATTTCATAATAGTTATTTCCTGGGTCTGTCTTTAACTTCTCATACGTTTTACAATCTTCAAGTAGATCCAGCACCATTCGATTATAAATACTAGTATCCATAATTACAACCCCACCGCCTTTATCCGCCGGTTTTATGGTGATTTGTTTATCTTTAGATAAAGTGCTTAGCGCTTCCTTAAAGCGTCGATCAGTTCTCACTGTCTTCACTGGTAATTCTTCAATATCGTGCAAAACCGCTTTTTTTAAAGTATCTATTATGCCATTATTAGCGCATAAAGGGTTAAAAGTTGATTTATTCTTTAGGCCGCTGTATAAAAAGGGTCTATTAACACTCAGATCCACTGTTGATGCTGTAGGTGCATTCCGGCTACTAAAAAACTTCTTTATGTTCAGTTTTCTAACAAATTTGTGGGAGTCAATATACAACTGGAATTTATTCATAGGTTTAGGTGGTGCGAATTTTAGGCCTTTATCCAAGATCATTAGTTCATGATTTGATAATTCCTTACTGCTAAGATTGTAAATCCCCTTCCCTAATACGCTTTTTGTTTTTTGTTTATTCCTCTGTTTTCTGTATCCTCCTCTGACTCCTCTCCGTCGCGACTTTGTCATTTTCTGCGTTCCTTCAAAGGACCTGCCTCTAAAAAATCCCTATCGGTGTTATCATTATTTTGTCCTTGATGTTTGTGGATTTCGTCTGAATTTAGGGCACTAAATCGATTATAGACAGGAATAGTCGGGTTTTGCCAAACTTTATTTGTATCATACCTAGGTTTTGGTCGCCACCCAATTTGTTTACGGGGGGTCTATATACCCTATTTCTGGGTGGTATAGGCGGCGGGGGATTACTAAATTGGAAATATTTTTTCCGGTCATATGGATTTGGATTGGATGGCTTTTTCTGCCAATAGGGTCTGAAATTTTGATAAGGTGTATGGGTTGGCTTAGGAAAAAACTGCTGTTTCGAATTCCTTGGATTATACCCTGGTATTGGAGTACATGGGGTATTTGGAGGTGGAATGCTTTTTCCTTTTTGTGTTTTTAATGGTAGTTCAATTGGTTTATTCATATTTTTGAATACTCACCTCAGTGGTTCCTGCCACGTCGACTGGCGTTTCTTTTATTTGTTGCCATTTGTATGCAATTTTATTAGTATAGTCAGTGTAATCACGTGTATATTTCTTTTGTTTTTTACCTCTTAATTCATCATCTACTTTTTTAAGGTGATGATGTAAGTCACTGGACATCCCTTTAAAGTCCTCCAGCTCACTTACAGGTTCTAATTTAATCCTCATTTCATCAATATTTTTATTTAAATCAATCATTCTCCTCCTCTTCGCTATTAGCAACATATCAATTAATTCTTTTGAAGATTGGTGTAGCCATGGGGGCCAGGTATGCACCCAGTCTGGCCAATTTATTTATGGCCAGATGGGAAGAGCAATACATACATGAAAGAGAACACTCAGATCTAAGTTTATGGAAACGTTTTATTGATGACGTGTTTTTTATTTGGAAGGGAGATGTGCAATCATTGGAGACGTTTATAAGTTTTATCAATACTAATAATGACAATTTAGTTTTTAATTGTGAATATAGCACTATGAATGTCAATTTTTTGGATCTAGTTATTACAAATGAGAAGGGCAACTTTAATACTTAAACTTACTTTAAAAAGACCGATCATAACAGCTACATTCCTCAAGGTAGCTGCCATCACCCTACATGGTTGAAATCTATCCCACGAAGCCAATTTTTGAGGATATGATAACGTTGAGTTACAACGGGTACGATCAGAAATTGCCACAAAAAAACGATATGCCATTATACATGGGAATAGTGCAATAGGAGTTGAAGATATGGAAACTGAGAATACTGGAAATAGTGCAACAAGGCAAACCGAAGTATCTTTTATAACAGATTTTAATCAGCAACATAATGATATTAAAAAAATAGTAGCACGCAACTGGCACCTACTACACTTGGATCCGGATTTGAAGGAGGTGGTGGGTAACCAACCATGTGTGATATTTAAAAAGGCATCCAATTTGCAAAATATTTTAGCTAACTCTTTTAATCAGCAACCAGTACCACGGACATTTTTAACCCTGGATGGATATTACAAATGTAAGAAGTGTTATAACTGTAGGACGTGTAAAAATGTCCCACGTAAACAACTATCTTTTAAAAGCAATGTCACTGGTGAAAGTTTTAATATAAAAAAATTTTTTAATTGTAAAAGTATGTATGTGGTGTATTTATTGGAGTGTCCTTGCGGACTCCAATATGTGGGAAAAACAGAACGTGAAGGGAAAAGGAGGATTTATGAACATGTGCATAATATTGAGAAAGGCGAAGTAGATCACTCGGTCCCGAACCACTTTAAAGAACATCACAATAAGGATCCCAGTGAAATGAATTTTTGTATCATTGATCAAGTGACTAATAAGTGGAGAGGACAGAATAAAGATAGAGATTTATTGCAATTAGAAAATCAATGGATTTATAAACTGAAAACTCTGAAACCAAGAGGACTGAATGTTGATTTTAGTATTAATTGTTTTATTGATAACTCGTGAATACAGTTTTTAGTAATGTAATTTGTGTGTATATGTTTCAGAGGTAAATAATCGATTCTCCACTAGATGGCAGCATTAACATAACTATGGTCACGTAAGTGTATATTATGTATAGATTGTTTCAAGTGCTGTTTATTTCTAATTTTAATCCTATTTTATTTTAATTTTAATTGTATCTTATACTCAATGTTCAATGGAGGAGAATACAACACATGATTATGCTAGATGGACGTGCGCGCATTGTCTCCACGCACTCCCGCATCTAAAACTACATCCCCCAGAATGCTTTTGCAAATGTTCACTTGACTGTGATATGCGGATGCGCGCGCATTGGTCGCGTGCATTTCCGCATTAGAGACTACGTCCCCCATAATGCTTTATGCGGATGCACACGCATTGGTCACGTGCACTACCGCATTAGTGACTATGTTCCCCATAACGCCTTGTGTTAATATGCGGATGCGCACGCATCATTTGCGCGCATTACCGCACTTAGAACTACACTTCCCATAATGCCCCTACAAATAGCTGGCCTTACGTAGGTGTGATTGGCTGGCCAGATTTTGTAAGCAGGTCATGTGGCCCTGCTGTGACCAATGCCTACATATGAGTGACGTCATGTCACCATCTGATCTCGTAGGATCCAATCATGGCACTGTGAGGGTTCTGGCCTATTACGGAGGAGGCGGTCATGTGACACCGCTCCTCCAATGAGGTATGTCCAATGGATTCTATGGACATTACAGGGACAAGACGGATGGGAACACTAATGGATTTCACTTAAGGTAATCACTACTATTCATTATATAATAGCCCTACTTGTGCCTGCTCTCCATATCCCCTGATGACGGCATAACGCCGAAACCTGGTAGAGAAGGAGAGACGGGCTATCTCTGTGAACGACCATTGAATGGTGTGATAAGGTGCACTTTGACACTATTCAGTGCAGATACCTTATATGCTTTATTATGCAGTTCGGGTCCAGTTTGCATGGACCCACAATGTAAGTAATGTTTTTATGAAAATTGCCGAATAAAGATTGTAACCCCCTGTTGCTGAAAACTACTGAGCCTGGCTTGTGGTTTGTCCCTTGGTGGTGGACACTATGTATTTAACAAGCACTGGGTGACTACAGGCTACAACAACAGAGGAGGGTGATGTCTCAGCCCTGAGGAATACAGATTTACATTCTTTTTGTTCCACTGTGGATTGGAGTTTACCTCTGGCAGCGAGCTGTATTGGTGTGGAGCGCTTGATAATCTTTACAACATGCCTAAACTTATCACACCTAAACTTATCATGCCTAAACTTATCACACCTAAACTGGCTTTTCACCAGAGTGGTGCAATGGTTATCATGCCTAAAGTCTCTAACTGGGTTAGCACCGCTTTGTGAATCGAGCCCAATGGTTGGTTTGCACAACAATAGATTGAAGATAATCAACCCTGAAGACCTGTGAACATCTCAACAGGGGTGAATAACACCTCTAGCCTTGCAACAGAAAATAGAAAACTCGGTAATTCTAGTGTTAAACTTTGCACAGTTGGTCACTGGGTGACTGGGATTAATATTCAGGAAAGTGGCTGGAGCCTACAACAGCCAGATCAAAATTCTGCTGTTGATTTTCATGGGGGATATTTAAATTGCTGCCATTCTTACACTGTTAATAGCAGATGCCTCAAACCTGCTACAGTTGGTCACTGGGTGACTGGTGTTCCTAATTCAGAAAGGGGGTGGAGCCACAAACAACCAATCAAATTTGCTTAATTTCAATGGGAATATACAAATTATTGATACCAAGGACCCCAAAGCTCATAAACTTAATGATTGAGTGACTGTATGTCAAGGTTAGAAAAAGTGGGCGGAGCCAAAAACAACTAACTTTTTACATGGGAAAATACAAACTGCAGCCATTCTTACACTGTTAATGGCAGGATTCTCAAACTTGACACAGCTGGTCACTGGGTGACTGGGATTCATATTTAGAAAGTGGGAGGAGCCTACAAAAGCCAATCAAAATTCACCTATTGATTTTTCAAAGGGCATATTTACATTACTACCATTCTTACACTGTTAATGCCAGAGGCCTGAAACCTGATAGTCAGTCATTGGGTGACTGGGGTCCAAATTCACTAAAGTGGGTGAAGCCAGAAACAGCCAATCAGATTTGTTATACCGATTTCAGCCATTCTGTCATTGGCAGGGTTCTCAAACTTGACACAGTCGGTCACTGGATGATTGGGATTAATATTCAGGAAACTGGGTGGAGCCTACAATAGCCAATCAAAATTCACCTATTGATTTCAAGGGGAATATTTAAATTGCTGCCATTCTTACACTTAGTGGCAGATGCCTCAAATCTGGTACAGTCAGTCACTGGGAGACTGGGGGTTACATTGTGTAAAGGGGGCGGGCCACAAACAGCCAATCAGATTTGTTTAATTTCAATGGAAAAATGCAACTTATTGATGCCAAGGACCCCAAAGCTCATAAACTTGGTTATTGAGTGACTGAATGTCAAGT